>NW_024100512.1:0-55000 GCF_016545835.1 Crotalus tigris
ACGCCGAATTCCGAAAGCCTTCCGATTTTCGCCATCTTCGGATCTTCAGGAGACGGGTCTATCAGCCAGCCTACCCCCGAATGCGCACCGGATTGGCGGGCAGCTGCCGAGTCGACGCCGTTCCTCTTTCGCCGCTCAGGACTCCGTGGGTAAGCTTACACTTCTTCCTTTCCAGGTAGTGCAAGGCATCCCATCCTCGTCGCCAGTGTTGAGTCCGTGGCGGGAAACAGACACGAGAAGCAGCTGGAGTTCTCAGTTTCTTTTTATTCAGCGTTCAGCTTACAGAAGATGGCTTCAGCCTCGCCCAAACGCCTCGCAGCCTCTTATATATGCAACTCCCGGGTAAATAACTCCCGGTAAATGGGTTACTTTTCCCGTGCCAGCACCCGCGCATGCGCACGGCGCTGGCGACAGCCTGTCTGGTCCCGGGCAGCTTTGCACCTGCCCGGGACTGCCTGCAAACGCCCGAGCCGTTTGCAAAGGCTCGGGACATAACACTGGGCATTCTCACAAATGTCTCTCATAAATTCATCTTGAAGAAAGGGCACGAAATAACAGGCTTGGCAGAACAATTACAGTATGAGATGGTAATAGGGGATTCTACCTAGGGTGCAGAGTATGTCCTGCTTTGGATTCATTTCCTAAAAAAGTGTTTTGTTACTGCTATACCTGGAAACTTTATCATCCTGGGAAAAGATGTAGTCACCTCCTCTTCTATCTAAAGGCCTGTTATTATTTGCCCTTTCAATTGTGCTATGCTGTGTACCTAGAATTGCCTGTAAGCCTGTGTGATGCCATCACCTACACTTCATTCTCCTTAACAAAATAGTTATTATGTCTTTTGTCTGAAGTGAGATATTGATCCAGAATCATCTATAGTCAGATGGATTCTGACATACAGCTGAAGAGAAACTTAGCCTGAATGGAGATTACTTCATCATGTCGTTTATTAAAAACATAGCTAGATGCATGAATTATTTGTGGTGAAACTTAATATTACTGGTTAAATCTATGGAGGGACAAGTAAAAAGTAAGAAAATGGAAAAATAAGAAATGAAATTGGTTGAGAAAGAAAGGGAACTCATTTTATTGAACTCTTGATTTGAACCAGTGACATTTTCAACTTCAGAGGTGCTTATACCTGTAATATGTTACCGCTAAAAAAAGTCCCATATCACTCTATAAATATTTGCTACTGACAAATCAATTTGATATGCAATTTTAAAAGACCCAGTGCAACAAGGAACTAGAGTTCTCCATTTTGCTTAAACAAAAAATTCAGTATATCTTAGACCATGACTAATTCCACATAAAAAAATATTTTAGACCCCTTGCATTTATAAAGAAAAGTATTGTGTTAATAGCTATGCTATTGAAGATCTACTGTCTACTTCTGATTATGTTATAATTGTACAGAATATAAAAGCTGGGAGACATTTTATTTGTGAGTGACCACATGGAAAATGTCTCCTGGCTTCTGTTTTATATTTTGTAAGATGGAAGAATAAGCTAATTCACATGACTTCAAACAGTTGATGGAAGAATGAGCAATATTATAATAGCTGTCTTCTGCAATAACGTTGAATTGCCACCAGAGTTAATCATAGTGTTTGTAAATATGCATAGTTAATGTTGCTATTTCTGTGATTAGAGAATGAAAAAAGATGCTCCCAATACAATCTATAGCCCAGTATTCCTCAACCTAGTGTGTGCTATATTGAATTTAAACTCCCATAATTCCCAGCCAGTCTGAGCATAGGACATTGCATAAAAGTCTAGGGTGATAGATTGTTATTGGCGGTTATAAACAAATGAGATCTGAGGGAAGCAAATGGCAGAAAATTTAAACAGATTGGACTGGCTTCTATGATTCAGTGACAATTTTATTAAGATGGTGACTAGTTTAGTATAGTGGTTAAAGTATTAGGCCAGCAACCAAGAGGCCATGAGTTCTAGTTCTATCGTAGGCGTAAAGTCAGCTGGTTGACATTGGGCCACTCCAACAGGAAGGAGTTAAGGGCAAAACATTTCTGGAACCCTTGCCAAGGATTATTTAAGGTAGTTGCCAGTAGTCAAAAACTGACTCAAAAGCAACCCACACCCACAAACAAAGTGATTACAATGGTGACCAACAAGCATCCTAAAATCATTAGTAAATAAACACATATGATATTTTCTGGATGACTCTAAGGCTTATATTTGTGCCTGAAATGACTTCATAATGTTTTAAAACAAACATCATGAAACACATTAACTAATAATAAGGGCTATCAGCTACTGAGATCACTGTAGTCCTTTTCACATTGGCTTTGATAGCTCCAAAATCTAATGCAGATACCTTCCCGGTTCCTTTATGGCATGTTGTCTGGTAATTATGCCAGCCTTTCTTTAAATATAAAGACAGACTGATTCATACCACCTATCAAGCATATTTTACTTATGAAATAAGGAAACAAATTGTAGAATCATTGGTGCCCTCAGAGCTTATTTGGTTGCTTGCAGACATTTCATTACCTGACTAGGTAACATCAGTTCAACCCTGAGCTACGTATATTCTCTTCTAGGAGGAAACAAAAATATTCTCTTTGACACAAATACGTGCAAACCTTGAGATTAAACTGAATCCTCATGGATAAAGACACCATTATTTATTTATTTATTTATTTATTATTTATTTATTAATAAAATTTATATGCCGCCCAATCCCTAGGGACTCAGGGCGGCGTACAAAATTAAAACAATAAATATAACAATAAAAATGAGTGCATTCATACAACATGTCCCAATCGTGTCCCGATTAGCATGGCCTGAATGGCACTAGCTTTTTCTACACATAGTTGGTATGGTTATTGGTTACTAGTTATAACAACTCAAGGAAATGAGTATAACAAATACATGTAATGAAGTTCATGAAGAAATTAAAAACATGGATAAATTCTAAACACCATCTTTTTGGACTTGCTGTAGACTTGCAAAACAGGTAACTTCTTACCTAGAAGATAATGTTAGAGAAAGATAAAGAATTGAAGAATTGTCAGCTGGGACGAGGCTTTTCAATCTTTTCACAGATTGTACCACTTTTAGGACATGACAATATCTGAGTACTACCAGTGCTTAGGTAGCAAGGTGTCAAAAACTTGATGACTTCCAGCAACAGCTGCTGCTTCTTTCATCTCTTTTTCTTCCCTGCCTGCTGAGCTCTCCTTCCACAGCTTCTTCTCCATCCCCTTCTCTTTCCCTGTTGTCTTTTTTCCCCTTTCCCAACAAAACCACCTCCTTTTATATCCTCTTCTCCCCCCCCTTTTTTTTCAGTTCACCTCCAGCTCTGTGCTGCTTCTGGAAGTGCCAGTCAGCTGGAGCCCTGTGGAAATCCCAGGGCTTCTGCAGAGCCCCGACAGCCCTGCAGCTCCAGCTGCCTCTCCCTCAGGCTTGGGTCACTTCAGCTCATTCCTCTCCCCTGCTACACTTGTCTGGGAAGTTGTCAAAGTACCACTGGTGGTACATGTACCACCGGTTGAAAAGTCCTGAGCTAGGAGACCTAGACAACTCATAGCCCACATGGAAAGCTGGACTGTTTAGGTCCAAATTTAGAGATTATTATAATCTATGAAATTAGTATTTGCTCATGTATATATTTGGGGCAATGTTTTGCATGGTTGCTGGAATTATTACTATGTTGCTCTGTTCATCTTGCTGGTTTTCCTTTCCTTCTATGTCCAAAGCATTGTTAATTGTTTTACAAATTCCAAGATTTAACTCTTGTCAGTGTGTCCTTCTATATATCATCATCTGCAGGGCAACTGAGCCAGATGTGTCCAGATTTATGAATGGATGGGAGCTTGGGATAGCTCATTAATTCTGTTTTGACCTCACCAGCCCTTGAAGGATGCAAAAGAGTTATAACAGTGTGCTGCATTAATTACTCATTTCATCATCCCATATATTAATATTGCCTTGGTGTTGTTTTGAAATGAAGGAGTAGGTTTTTTTAATCACAGCATTTCAACTTGAATGACTTAAGCAGGTTCGGAAAAAAAATGCATTTTCTTTCCTCTTCTGAAAAGAGAAATTTTGACAAATGGTGGGTATCATATTTTCAGGGACACTATTTAGCGTTCTGTTCTGCCAGAAAAGAAAAAATAGTTGATTTCATTATTTACTTTTTAATTACATACAGGAATTTATTTTATATTATGGCTTTGCTCAAGTAAACAAGACAACATCTGCTGCACTGTTTGATGCACTTTGCAAGCTAAGATCTATTTCAAGAGGCTTCATTTTTCTCTAAAGAACTTTCAGTTAGGTATAGTTTGGTTAACTGAGTAGAAATGCAATTTTAGGGAAGGGGGAAAAAAAAGCTTCCTGGGAAGCTGCAGTCTTTCTTTAGAAAATTTTAATTCTACCTTTTTATCACATCATAACAGAATCTGCACTGAAGATAAGCATGGACTTCTGCAACTAAAGCCTTGTTAATCTTTGGAGGCATGCAGAAGTAAAGCAGAGAAAAAGAAAGATAGACTGGCTTAAGCTTACCCATCAAAGATCTCCTACCAGAGGCATCTATAGGAACATGTGATTTCATCAAAATGATGAAGGTAGCTTTGCACTCAAGCTCTGCTCCTTTTGTACATTTGTGCTATGTCACAAGGCCCATATTAAAGGGGTGGAACTTGCTTACCATAGACATGGCACTGCTTTCGCCATTTCACACATCTAATCCACCCAGAGGACATTTCTGCTTCCCACTTCTGAATTAATTCATTTTATCCATGAAATAACTTTATAGATATTATATTATATTATATTATATTATATTATACTATACTATACTATACTATACTATACTATACTATACTATACTATACTATACTATACTATACTATACTATTTATATATGTAAATATAATATTTATATTATATTATATATTATTTATATATATAAATAAAATTACCACTTTGGAGTGGCCTAGAGGTGGAATTCCCACCTCACAATCAGGAGGCTGTGAATTTGATCCAAGGTAGCGCCAGATATTTCTCTCTCTGGGAAATAGAAATTTTTGTCTACTGTGAATTCTGCATAGGTGTCAGGAAGGGCATCTGGCCAGTAAATGCTTGACCTCTGCTCAGTCACCCCAACTCCACCCCAATGCAAGGAATTATAGGGTCGTTAACACACACACACACACACACACACACACACACACACACACACACAGAGTTATTGGCCTTTTGGCTAAGATCGAAGGTAGCATATATAACCAAAATGAAAAAATTGAAAAAAAATCTTAAGAATTCTAGGCCTACTTCACTACTTCACTGGAACTCTAGTGAAAAGAAATGTCTTTTCACAGGGTGACTCCAGACATCTCATTCAAACGTCTAGTAGGCTTTTGGACCCAAGAGGAAAAAATATGCAGTAATGCATTGTAGTAAAATAAACCTGGTAAGAAATCCTAATCTGCATTGCTTAAAATGTCCTGTAAAGCCCCTAAATTTATTTAGAAATCAAATGTGAAACTGCCTACATCTTTCTTTTCCCTTTTCAGGCTAATCTTCAATTTCTAAGGGGTTTTCTTAAATGTTCCCATGAAGTAACTGATACCATCCTTTAGTCTTAATCCAGATAACCTTATTTCATGACCAACAGACATCACTACAATACACATCATGGGAACATTTAAGAAAACCCCTTAGAAATTGTAAACTAGCCTGTAGCCTGTCCATGTCTTTTTTTAGAATAGAAATATATATTAGCAACAACATATCCTGATAAATATGTGCAAACTCTTTAGAGCAGCCCTCCCCCAATCTTTTTGGTTCCATGGACCGGCAGTGGCAGTGACGGTGACTTCAGTGGTTTTAGTGGTGGGGAGAATGATTTCACACATGCAACCTACATCCCACATATGTGCAAATGAGGCTTTGCGTGTGCTCACCCACTGCTTCTGTGGCTTGGTTCCCATGGTTCACAGTCTGACAACAGTCCAGGGCCTGGGTGTTGAAGACCCCTGCTTTAGTGTCTCTCAGCAATTATCCAGAGCCAGCACCAGAACTCAGGATTGTTAGGTGGTTTTAGCTCAGGACAGTGATGGCGAACCTTTTAGAGACCAAGTGCTCAAAAACTGCCCCCTGCCCACTCCTGCTTGCGCCCCACCATGCCTGCCCTTCTCTCAGCCTGTCCTGCCCCACCTATCCACAGGGCCACCCACCGCCTCCACGGCCCGCTGCAGTTTGCCCAGACGACTCAGCAGCGCCATGGCAGCCACGCCTTCCGCCCATGCCCCGCAGCATCAACTGTGCATGATGAGGCATGAGGGTGGAGTCTTGTCCCCGCTGTCTGGCTGCCATTTCCTTGGTTATGCTGCTCCGTATGGGCCGTGCTCGGGGGCAACTCTCCTCTGAGGAGGGGGTCATGGAGGGAGGCGGGGCTGGAACAATGGCACGCGTGCCCACAGAGAGGGCTCTGAATGCTGCCTTTGGCACGCGTGCCATAGGTTCGCCACCACTGCCTCAGGAGAACATTTTCTTCCATTCTTGGTAGTTCTGCTCTTCCTGCTGTTTTTTTTTTTTTCCACATTGATGTTGCTACCTAACCTCTTGCCTTCTTTGACTGACCCGCAAAGGAAAGCAACAGTAGTTTTTCCATCCTTGTCATCTTCTGGGAAATAGTGTAGATTAGTCCCAGAAAGAGAGCAAGCAAATAAGAAGGAGAGCAAGGAAATCATGAAGGGAAGACTGTCTCGGGGAGCATCTGATTCATTCATTCATTGATTTGATTTACATAGTCATCCATCTCATGGTAGAAAGAACAAGCTGTAGGGAACCAACAATTGCCAATATAGTTAGTTACTGAGTAGATGTAATCACAGAATCAATTTGAAATTAGCAATGTGAATCGAATCAAATCCTTATTGCATTCATAGGCAAGCATATAGTAATGTGATTATATCTATCTTATGATTCCCATATTTGCAGTTTAGAACAGGAATGAAAACATATAAAAGAACTCCACCCTGAATTTGAACTGAAACTTTATGGCTAATGTAGAATTCTATGATAGCCCACTAGAAACATAAACAAACATTTACACCAGCTGCACTGTGAACCATGTATCCTAACCAGATGTTAACAAATGATTGACGCAATCATGAAAAATTGCTGTACTGCTAGCAATCAGCTGGCAAAATGAAATGAAAGTACAAAAGCTGTATAAAACACCCCTCTGAATTCCGGGAAAAGCAGAGACCATAACCTCCTTTATAAAGCTTCCAGAAATTACTTCCACTAACTATTCTTGAAGGCAATAAGTGTTAAACCAGGGGTCTTCAAACTTGGCCTTTTTATGATTTGTGGATTTCAACTCCCAGAATTCCTCAGCCAGCATGCCTGGGTGAGGAATTCTGGGAGTTCAAGTCCACAAGTCATAAAAGGGCCAAGTTTGAAGACCTCTGTGTTAAACTCTCCAGATCTTGTCTGATTAGGTAAGGCACTTTATATATAATGAAACCTGTAGGTATTTCGACTTTTATATGTGAAATTTCAAGACAAAAGTCATATTTATAAGAAGATATTAATATCTAATTCATCCTGCTTCAGCTAGTTGTATTATACTTCAGCTGAGGAAGGCAATTACTTAGAATTAAGTACCTGATTTTTGTTTTAGGCTGCTACTAAACTCATTGGGTGGACAATAAAGGTGCAGATTCCAAGATGGTGTGTATGAACACAGTAGTTTTGATTTTGGACACATATTTGGCAGTTCCTATAATCCTGCATCTCTTTCATGCATTCAGAAAATCATGGCTACACTGGGCCTAGAAGATGGGGGAATTATTATTACACAGCATTCATGCAACAAAAATCTAAAATGTTCAGTTACTCAATGGTCAATAGTAACTTGCTGTTCAGTACTTGTACAGTAGAGCTGAATTAGGCAGCGATGATTCTGAAGTGGAAGCAAATAATCTCAACACGAAATAGAAGAACAAGCTAACTGAATTTGCTCAATCTATGGCGGATTTTATTGCTTTGATTTATTATTATGCTTGTTAAACTAATACAGATTAAAATAAACATATACCGTGACAATAAACAGTTTAAAGTGCAATTTCCATGTTAGTGGACAAAAGCCCACTAGGATAAGCACAATCTGGGAATAATTGTAAGGATGCAATCAAAATTATGAAATCATGAACTAGATTCCATGAGGTTTTAAATCCAGAAGAAAAATGTGCAACGTTAATTTACAAGAAAAGATCAAAGTGCCAAACAAGTGCAAAATGCCAAAATAAACATAAAGGTTACTTGCTTCAAAGATAATGAATGGCTTCTCACTTGAAACATTTGTGAATGAAATCCTATGTTTAGGGCATTCTGGGGAGAAAGAATATAAGCCCCCACTTTTGGAACTGTACTCCAATTAAGCCTGATTGGACCCGATGAATATATAGTTTGACCTGGTTATAAGGCAACTTCTTTTGAATGTAGATGGATGAGATCTCAGAGGTAGGCTATTATTTGCTTGTTTCCTGGTCAGAATTAGCTGTCACCTTTTTTTCTAAGATGTCCACAGTATATCATAATCACATCTTACATGTATCTGGTTGTTTTTCAGCATCTCATGCCTTCTTTTTTGAGATTCCTTTGTTCCTGAGATGTTGCCTAAGGATCTGTCTACTTTCTATGTCTTCTTTGACACTTGTATTTCATTCTAGTGAAATAGATAAGAATGCCACAAATGATTTCAGCTGTTTGTTTTCCTTGAGACTTGGACAGAAAGTGTCAGATACATGACTTCCATTCTCAGACTTTGTGAAGATGATGGCCATATAAAAAGAGTGCTTGGTTGTTGTTTTTAAGGAGGGAAATGGTCTTCCTAGTATTTCTAAGAGAATTATTTAAGGATGAATAGTACAATACATAAAATATTAATGATGAATATAGTGGCTGTGCCATATTTCTTGGAGATCCAATTGTGCTGTAGAGCCTACTCAATGGTTGTACTGAACATTATGAATAGAAATCAGCCACTGATTACGTTTCTGTGTTTTAATATTATTTTTAGTATGGTTTTTATTTTGTTTGTGAGCTGTCCAGAATCATATACATGAGATTGGTGGCTATATAAATTGGATGGATGGATGGATGGATGGATGGATGGATGGATGGATGGATGGATAGATAAATAAATAAATACATACATACATACATACATACATACATACATACATACATACATACCGCAGGGAGGTGGAGCCGACTAGGTCGTTCCGCCCCAGGCGCCTAATGGACCCAGATCGGTTCCAGGAGGAGCTTGGGGAAATACCTGACTCCCTTGTCCACAACTCGTCCGGGTCCCTGGTTGCAGCCTGGAATGAGGCAGCGTCCGGGGCCCTGGATCGAATTGCGCCTTTGCGACCTCTCTGTGGTAGTGGTCCCCGGAGGGCGCTTTGGTTTACTGAGGAGCTCCGGGAGATGAAGTGCCACAAGAGAGGTCTAGAGCGACGTTGGAGGGCCAGTAATTCTGAATCTGACCGATCACTATTAAGAGCCTATCTTAGGACTTATTTAGTGGCGATAAGGGCGGCAAAGCGTGTTCACTTTTCCGCACTTATTGAGTCTGCAGAATCTCGCCCGGCGGCCTTGTTTAGGGTGACCCGCTCCCTTCTTAAAGTGGAGGAGGTGAGGAACCCTTGCAGGGGACAGCTGAGGAATTTGTTCAGTTTCTTTTGGACAAAATCGCTCAGATTCAGAGGGACCTGGACTCCGACTGGGCAGTGCCAGCCGAGATGCCGGGGGCTGGTCTTAGCCATGTTATCTGGAGCGAGTTTGAGCCTGTGACCCCTGATGAAGTGGACAAGGCTGTGAGGGCGATGAATGCCGCCACTTGTTTATTGGACCTGTGCCCCTCCTGGCTGGTTTCTACCAGTAGGGAGGTGACACGAGGCTGGCTCCAGGTGATAATCAATGCCTCCTTGATGGAGGGGTCTTTCCCGCAACCTTTGAAGGAAGCGGTGGTGAGGCCTCTCCTCAAGAAGCCTTCCCTGGACCCAGCGGTTTTGAAGAACTTTCATCCTGTCTCCAACCTCCCCTTTGTGGGGAAGGTTATAGAGAAGGTGGTGGCGTCCCAACTCTTGTGATCCTTGGATGAAACGAATTATCTGGACCCTTTTCAATCTGGTTTCAGGCCTGGTTACAGCACTGAGACTGCTTTGGTCGCACTGACCGATGACCTCTGGCGAGCTTGGGATAGGGGTCATTCCTCTATCTTGGTGCTTCTTGACCTCTCAGCGGCTTTTGATACCATCGACCATGGTATCCTTCTGCATTGTCTCGGAGAGGTGGGGGTGGGCGGCACCGTATTGCGGTGGTTCTCCTACCTCTCTGATAGGTCACAGTCGGTGTTGGCGGGCGGACAGAGATCGACCCCTAGGCGTGCCTCAGGGCTCGGTCCTGTCCCCCCTCCCTTTTAACATCTACATGAAACCGCTGGGTGAGATCATTCAGCGACACGGGGTAAGGTAACATCAGTATGCGGATGATACCCAATTATATATCTCCACCCCGTGTCCTTTCAGTGAAGCAGTCGACGTGATGTGCTGGTACCTGGAAGATGTGAGGGTCTGGATGGGGATGAACAGGCTTAGACTCAACCCTGACAAGACCGAGTGGCTCTGGGTCTTGCCCCCCAAGAGTCATTCTGATGGTCCATCATTAGTCCTGGGGGGGCTAAATTTACCTCCCGCAGTGCAGGCATGCAACTTAGGTGTCCTCCTGGACTCACAGCTAAATTTGGAACAACATCTATCGGCTGTGGCCAGGGGGACCTTTGCCCAGGTTCGCCTGGTGCACCAGTTGCGGTCTTATTTGGACCGGGAGGCTCTACTCACAGTTACTCATGCCCTTGTCACCTCAAGACTGGATTACTGTAATGCGCTCTACATGGGGCTACCCTTGAAGAGCGTTTGGAGGCTGCAGTTGGTTCAGAATGCAGCCACGAGAGCGATTGTGGGTGCACCAAGGTACACCCATGTGTCATCTATTCTCCACGAGCTGCACTGGCTTCCTGTGGGTCTCCGGACGCAATTCAAGGTGTTGGTTGTCACCTTTAAAGCCCTTCATGGCTTAGGACCAGGTTATTTACAGGACCGCATACTGCCGTATAGTTCCCAGAGATTGGTGAGGTCCCACAGATTGGGCCTCCTTCAGGTCCCGTCGGCCAGACAATGTCGGCTGGCGGGCCCTTGGGGAAGGGCCTTTTCTGTGGTGGCTCTGACGTGGTGGAATCAACTTCCCCCCGAGATTCGAACTACTCCCACCTTGCCGGCCTTCAAGAAAGCTATTAAAACTCTCCTGTTCCGGCAGGCCTGGGGTTGGTGTCCCCGGGGGGGGGGCGGGATACGATTGGGACATGCTGTGTGAATGCACTCATTTTTATTGTTATATTTATTGTTTTAATTTTGTATGCCACCCTGAGTCTCTAGGGATTGGGCGGAATATAAATTTTATTAATAAAATAAATAAATAAATATATACATACATACATACCTTAGTTGGTTTGCTTCTTGTTTTCAGGTTGATGTTATCCTGATTTGAATAAACTTTGCTTGTATGGTATTTTCCTATTTGTAATTAGCTACTTGAGTTCTCAGGATGCTGGTCGGAAATTGATATTTGTCTCTTTTTAAATTTTGATATTTATCAATCACTGTAGTAATTATAGCAGAAATCATATTTGTTAATCAGGGTAGTTCCATATTAAGAAAGCAACTTAGTCATTTTCTGATTAAGAAACTGCTGGAGGATAAGAAAGCTGTGAGAAAAGTATGGCAATAATTTGTAAACAAAATTCCTCAGATGTGGATACATAAGAAAGAGAACCACCCCCCCCCTCTTGTTCTGATCATCAAAACCATTTTAGGAAACTTGAGCTGGAAGGTAAAAATTAAATGTGTGGGAAAAGTAAGTCTGATCATGACAAGACAATTGTACAAGGGTATTATCTGACAAAGCTCCCTAGAAATAGCTGTTCCATAATTATTCTCTTCAGTAGGAGAGAAAGAGAGAGAGAAATGGTTCTCCCAGTCAGCTCCAGTCTTCACTGATTTTTCCTGCCACAGACTTTTCCCCTCATTATGTTGTAAATGCTTTTGTCAAATGACCTGTTAAATACCAAGAACATATTTGAATATACATCTGTATTGTATAAAATTGCCTTGAATTCAGTTGTTGAGAAGCTGAAGGTCATAATAACAAGGATGTGCCTTTTCAACTGGGGTGCCTACTCAGTGAAATGCCTCCCCCAAAATATGGACCTTATGGAGTCTGCAAAACTGTGAAGAGATGGCTCTTCCCCAGGCGTTGTGGGCAGAACACTGGGAGCTCTAGCATGGGTGCATGTATTCAACAGTTGACGTTTTTACTGAACCTCATTGTAGTTTTAATTTTTGTTCTAATTTTCTTGCCTTTTTACAGGTTTCACATGATAAATGAACCAATTATTTTTTTTAAATGACATTGAAATATTTATACTTAGTTTTCTGATGATCTTTTACATATGCATTATTCTATGGTAGAAGGAAAAGGAGAGAGAGAGAGAGAGAGAGAGAGAGAACAGCATAAACTGAATGGCACAACTAAGTGGCACAACTAAGTAGCTGGCATTATATACCGGAACATATGCACAGTGTATGGGCTAGACCAGGGATAGGCAACCTTGGCTCTTCTATAACTTATGAACTTCAATACCCAGAATTCCTGAACCAGCCATGTTGACTCAGGAATTCTGGGAGTTGAAGTCCACAAGTCATAAAAGAGCCAAGGTTGCCTACCTCACAAGTCCAGAATGGGAGATTCCATGAAAGATCATATATAATAACTAGGATAAGATCCAGGATATGACAGATCCAGATAGACAGATAGGCACTGGCCAATCAACTAGACATCCTGGTAATAAATAAAAAACAGAAGGCAGCAGTGCTAATATATGCAGCGGTGCCAAATGAAAGCAACATTAGGAAGAAGGAGTATGAGAAGCTGAAAAAGTGCCAGGGTCTGAAGGAAGAACTAAAAAGGATGTGGAAAGTAAAGGCCAAGTGATCGCAACAGTGGTAGGAACACTCAGGACAGTGACTCTTAAGCTGGGAGAGTGGTTCCAACAGATCCCAGGAACGATATCAAAGCTCTCTATCCAGAAGAGTGCAGTCCTAAGAACAACTAAAATACTGACTTAGATGAGGGAATTGAAGGGGAACTCATCAAATATGCAGATGACACCAAACTGGCAGGAGTAGCCAACACCCCAGAAGACAAACTCAGGATCCAAAAAGATCCAAAAAGATCTAGACAAACTTGAAGAATGGGTCCTATCCAACAAAATGAGTTTCAATGTGGAGAAAAGCAAAGTTTTACATTTAGGTAGGAAAAATCAAAGGTATAAGTACAGATTGGATGAGACCTGGCTTAAAAACAATTAAGTGTGAGAGGCACCTTGGAGTCCTAGTGGATGATCACTTGACTATGAGCCAGCAATGTGCAGCAGCAACCAAAAAAGCTAATACAATCCTGGGTTATATAAATGGAGGCATAGAATCAAGATCACGTGAAGTATTAGTACCGCTTTATAAAACCCTAGTAAGACCACATCTGGAATACTGCAGCCAATTTTGATCACCATATCCCAAAAAAGATGTTGAGAGTTTGGAAAAAATTCAGAGAAGAGCAACAAAGATGATCAAAGGCCTGGAGACTAAAACATACGAAGAACAGCTACGGGACTTGGGTTTGGCTAGTCTAAAGAAAAGAAGAAACAGGGGAGACATGATAGCAGTATTCTACTATCTGAGGGGCTGCCACAAAGAAGAGGGGATCACTTTGTTCACCAGAGCACCAGAGGGAAGGATGAGAAACAATGGTTGGAAACTGATCAAAGAGAGAAGTAACCTGGTATTAAGGAAAAACTTCCTGATAGTGAGGACAATCAACCAGTGGAATGGCTTGCCTCCAGAAATCATGGGTGCTCCATCACTGGAGATTTTTAAGAAGAGACTAGACAATCATCTGTCTGAGATGCTATAAGACAGGTTCTCCTGCTAGAGCAGGGAGCTGGACTACAAGACATCCAAGGTCCCTTCCAGCTCTATTCTATTCTATTCTATTCTATTCTATTCTATTCTATTCTATTCTCTTCTATTCTATTCTATTCTATTCTATTCCACAGAACCCTCAAACTATCAGGTATCTGGTAGAAGACTCAAGGTAGAGGAAGACACATATCACCCTAAAGATGAGATGAGAAGGAATTTTTATATATTCACTTTATTTCCTTTTTTTAAGCCTGTAAATCTCTTGTTTAACAAAATCTGGAACAGATTTATCCAATACTAGCTAATTAAAAATAATCAGATTGCAATGGAAATCATGAGGGAACCATATTTGTCAAGAGCTTATTCTGACAGGCCAACCTTTAGCATGCACACTTCCATATCATTGCTGATTTTTTACCTTGTGGTTAAAATCTGAATTCTGGTTACTTGGTCATGGTCAATCATGAGGCCAAAGGATGCCATTCCTATATTGTCAGAGCTGGCAACCCAGGCAAGTTCTGTAGACACAAAAGGCAGAAAAGCCACCCAAGAACAAACCTATTATCTGATTTTATTGCATCCTGGTGGAATAAAGATGTCCTATACATCTTCTAAAATAAAAAAAGAAGCATCTCAGACAATTCCAATTTGAAAGATATAAAATGTCAACTTACTTGCCTACTTTCTGTCGATTACATTTACTTGAATTGTTTTATCATTTCAGCATTCCCAGATAGATGGAGATCAGATTTATATTGTGGTTCAGATCTGAATCTTTCATAAAAGGCTTTGATATCTTCCTTTGGCAATTTCTCTAGGTGCTCTTTAATCTTACTGAGTTTGCATTGCTCTGCTATTTGAAAACACCATTAAGAAGAGAGAAAAACCAATGACCATATTAACTTGGTAAAATTCAAGAATTCTTGAAAATTCAGTAAAAGGCAGCAGGGACTTTAGGCCTGCTTCCTTAACCTTCCATTTTCCAGAACGGGCAACAGTTCTCTGTGGGTTGGCTGTATCTTAAGATGAAAGACTGAAGTTATGCTCGAAAAGTTCCTGAAGTCCCACTTTGTTCAAAATGTGATAGCTAGATTATTAATCTTCATGATACCACATGATGTGTTGCTTTCTGGGAATAGTTTTGGCTGCTCTTATTAAATCTTTAAATCCCTCACTGGCTTGAAGCCTAGTGATCCAACAAACATCTTCTTTTATTATGAATCTGCAGACATTAAGACTTGCTAGAAAAGCCTTTTGGAAGATAACCATGTTATTAAATCTCTGTTCACTGAATGCATAGGAGGGAACCTTCTCTGGCATCATCGGGGGCATCACTCTTACTTTCTTACAAAGTCCAGTTAAGGCATATCTCTTTCACCAGGCCTTGAATGATAGTTTTTTTTTATTATTTATTACTCAATTTGTTTTATTTTGGGGGTTTTATAATGTAAACCAGCTCAACAGAAATTGAACACATATATCAATCGATCTACCAGTCAATCAAAGAATATAATGGCTGAGAATCCCAGGAACTGTAATTCCAAAATATCTGAAAGGGAAACTCTTATAGATTGTGGGATTAAGAGTAGTCATAGGCAGAAACAGTTGCCAGGAACATTACTAAAGCCTTTAATACCCAATCCATTGACTGTGAAGTCTCTTAAGAGAATAACAGAGTTGGAAAGCACCTTGGAGGTCATCTAGTCCAATCCCCTGCTCAAGCAGGAGACCCTATGCCATTTCAGACAAGTGGGTATCCAATCTCTTCCTAAAAACCTCCAGTATTGGAGCATCCACAACTTCTGGAGGCAAATCATCCCACTAATTAATTGTTTTTACTGTCAGAAAATTTCTCCTTAGTTCTAGGTTGTTTTTCTCCTTGATTAGTTTCCAACCATTGCTTCTTGTCCTGCCTTCGAGTGCTTTGGAGAATAGGTTGACCCCCTCTTCTTTGGCGCAGCAGTTAGAGTGCAGTACTGCAGGTCACTTTAGCTGACTGTGTTCAGCAGGTCAGCGGTTCAAATCTCACCGGCTCAAGGTTGACTCAGCCTTCCATCCTTCTGGGGTAGGTAAAATGAGGACCCAGATTGTTGGGGGCAATGTAAATATATATATATATACATTGCTTACTGGTGTACACCGCTTAGAGAGTGCTTGCACTTAAAGCGGTATATAAGTCTCATAAATAAATAAAATAAATAAATATTGGACTGGTATCATGTCACCCCTAGTTCTTCTCTTCACTAAACTAAACTAAACCCAATTCCTGCAACCATTCTTCATATGTCTTAGCCTCCAGTTCCCTAAATATCTTTGTTGCTCTTCTCTCCACTCTTCGTAGGGTATCAACATCTTTTCAACTTCCGAGGTGCATAATCTGAAATCCTCACTGATTTCACACAGGAAACACCAGATACAATGTTGAGTCATGACAGAGCTTGTTTCAGGATATATGCAAGCATGTATTCCTCATTTTGACTCAGTGATACATGAATCTCCTTCCCCTCATCCCAAGTTTGCTCATTTAGCTGAAAATATATTGTCAGATGGATGAATGATTGTAACCAAGAGGAGGAAAATCCACCTCAAGAGTGCTTTATAGATAAAGAGATCAAATTGGAGAAGAATTTAATGGTCAATTAAGTCACAGTTTCAGTCTAATAGAAATAAATGTAATTCATGCCTTGTAGTCATCATGAGTCAATTAGAATGCTGCTGTTTGCTGCTCTGTTATCTGGCTAAGTAGAAGATATTGATAATCAGCCTTCAAAGCCAACAGGTAATAAGTGCTACTTATTTTTGAACTTCCAGTTTTCACTGTTGAAAAAGGAAAGGCGTGGGTATTTTTAATTCCAAATTGAATCTCTGCAAAACAGCATTCTGATAGCTCTGTTCTCTCCTTATAAATGGTCATCAAGTTGGAAATGCCACTTCCCCAGACAAAGACTATCAGCAAACTGTATGGTCCACAGAATAATTAATGGAGACATTTATCCTAGTGTGAAATTTAGAGGAAGTGCTACTCAGTCTCTGGAATGATTGAAGTGTTAACACAAAATATGAATCTGTCTAACAACATATACAATAGTGGCCAAAATTGTGGAAACCTTTTGGGAAAAGTGTATTTTTGAGGTTTGACGGCTAATATGTTGGAGTTGTAGCCCCCTCCTCGCCCCCTCCTTGCCCTTTCTTTGCCCTTTCTAGAGGAAACGTCTGCGGCAAAGCTCGCTAGCTCGTAACACAAATGGCAAACCGCATGACAGTTAAACAGGATGTTATGTAGAACTAAGCTCGAGAAGGCACTAACCACATGGTTTTGTTTTGTGTCGCCAGGTGGGCAATGTAGGTCAAACATGACATGTACTCTTGACATGCTCTGAGACTAAGTAATGGGAGTGGTTTTAAGCTTATGGCGCAGCAAGAAATTATATGTATGGCACAAATGTATCACATGTAATAAATGCTTATTTGCATACTGTAATCAATAAAGTAGTTCCCGGACTTCGGTTCGGGGCAGTCCCACCCCAAGAAAGCCTCTGTGTCAGGAGTCTTCTTTAGTGTCAGCTTGTGGGATCTGCCCCACGTATGGGGGGATAGCAAAAATGGAATCCCCTCAGGTGGTGACCCCGACGTGATTCGACCCGCAAGTCGAGTGTATGTCCTGTTGCAACTCTCAGGGCCGGTCGTCGCAGAACGAAGCACCCTCCTAGACGTGTATGTCTTGTTGCAACTCTCAGGGCCGGTCGTCGCAGAACGAAGTACCCTCCTAGACATCTCTTGGTACCCTCATACTTCACTCGGCAGGACGCCTACTGCAATTCAGGGCCGGTCGTCGTGGAACGAAGTACCCTCCTAATTTGTGAGTATGGGGGCAGAATTCTCTAAGCCTCAGGTTGCGCACCTCCACGAACTTAGGGAATTGACCAAGACCCGACTTAATAATGGAAAAATCTGGCCGTTCCCACCAAGTCAGACCTGATCAGTCTGCTAAAATATATTTATCAACAATGCCCAACCTACCCTGAAGAGGGGTCACTCAAACAATCTGTGTGGGTTAAATTAGGAAAGTATTTTCATGAATGATCAGGATGTGTAAAACTGTGACTGTTAATTGTTTCAAATCTAAAGGAAAAAGAATTTTAAAGTTTGCTAGAAATTCTGCTTAAAATAAGCCACAAAAAGGAAATACCTCATTCTGTTTGTCTAGCCAACAAACAGAGTGAAGAAAAAGAATTGTGTTTGTTTGTTTGTTTGTTTTTCTTTCTCTCTGTGTACGCTCAAGAACAGCCTTAAGTTACCAGGAGGGATTGTTTTAAGTTTATCTGTTGGAAAAGTTTCACTTGCATTTACTGTATGTATTTCATCTATCCTTTTTTTGAAAAATGTGTGTCTATTTACAAGAGCCTTTTGAAGCTCAAGTCTGCTTGTGTGGGGAAATAATTTTCCTAAGTTACTTTTCATATCCTAAAACTTACTGGTGAAACTACTATGAAACTTTTCTGAAACAAATAAGCATTTTCTAATCTCTGTTCTCCATACCTTTTGTCTGCCTCTCCTGGTAGAGTCCACCCAGAAAGGGGGGGGGAGACCCTGTTCTTGTATCTTTCAGCCCTGAAACCCTCTCCCAAGCCTTTGGAAGCAGAACACACAGACCCAGATGCTGCCTCCATCCATTTGAGCCATGGAATTGAGTTTTGAATCCAGCCATCCACTAAAAAGCCACCATGCAATCTGAGTGGAACATTTTCCCAAGTCCTACCATTTCCCCAGATGCCTGTGAGAGCTGCAGAAGGTGGTGCCATGTAAAGCCTCAAAAGAGAAAATTAAGACTGTGGGGGGAGGGTGGAAACTCATTGTAAACTTTTTTTTCTTGCCCCATTTGTATTGTAACAAGCCAGTTGAATGTATTAATAGAGAGATGGCACTTGGGAATATGTGGCAGAACAAGTACTGAACACCTTGAACTTCTATCTGGTGGGAGGGAAAATTGATCCAGAATGTTTGTATTGACTATTTTGTAAAAGTAGCTGCACATATATGCACACACACACACCATTCAGAATTACACTTGAGTTTATCTCCTCCACCTACCTTTAGTAAAGTTCCTCAGGCTGATTTTTGCTCTATTGCACCAAAGCTTTGTGGGACCAACTTTCAACAGATAACAAGGGGGAGGGAACTAGGCCCCCTCAGGTGATTTGCAATTCATATGCCCTGACTAAGGAGGCAACAGGAAAAATCCCAAACTTCAGCCCTGAATATTTTACACTGGTGAGCTCAGATTGGGATTCCTAGAACTCATTATGTGCAATTTAAAGAAAATTTAATAGACTGGCATATTGGACATTACAAACCTGGATGCACTGAATTAAGAGCTAAGGCAGGAAACAACCCTTGAAATTGGGCAGCCAGTGGTCATGTATTAAGGAAAACCATGGCTGTGGAGAATTTTGGGAGGTATGCAAACCTGACTGGAAGCTAAAGGTGACATCCAACATTTGAAAATGATTGGCACAGAATATTGGATACTATAAATTTCTTTTCCACCTAACAAAATTTTGCCCTAACTTTTAGAAATTTATAGATGCCACTAAAGGGATCTTTTTCTGCTGCCTCCATTAATGTTTTAATTTTCTTTCCTTTTTTTTTTGCTTAATAGTTTAAAAGCTTGTCTACCAAGTCTCTCTGACCAGATCAATTTTAATGTCATACATTTACACACTTAAGGCACAAAGTGGGGATATTGATGGAAGTTAGCCCCCCCTGAAGGAAATATTAAAAAGGAGCAGAAAAATATATTTTCCTCAAAAGGACCATACACCTGGTTAGGTACAAGAAACTGCCAACCATGGACATACCGGACCCTTTAGCCATAACCCTTAGCAGTGAAGAAGATGATTTTTCCTTTAATTAGAAAAAGACAGGGGAGATGTTGGAGTTGTAGCCCCCTCCTCGCCCCCTCCTTGCCCTTTCTTTGCCCTTTCTAGAGGAAACGTCTGCGGCAAAGCTCGCTAGCTCGTAACACAAATGGCAAACCGCATGACAGTTAAACAGGATGTTATGTAGAACTAAGCTCGAGAAGGCACTAACCACAGGGTTTTGTTTTGTGTCGCCAGGTGGGCAATATAGGTCAAACATGACATGTACTCTTGACATGCTCTGAGACTAAGTAATGGGAGTGGTTTTAAGCTTATGGCGCAGCAAGAAATTATATGTATGGCACAAATGTATCACATGTAATCAATGCTTATTTGCATACTGTAATCAATAAAGTAGTTCCCGGACTTCGGTTCGGGGCAGTCCCACCCCAAGAAAGCCTCTGTGTCAGGAGTCTTCTTTAGTGTCAGCTTGTGGGATCTGCCCCACGTATGGGGGGATAGCAAAAATGGAATCCCCTCACTAATAGCACCACTTTTTTTTGGAGTAATACCATAAAATTATATATCAATGGAAAGATAATTTAATCAAGAATGTAATGCAGCAAAATTTCTTCAATTATCTTTACTTTATTCTATGAAAAGTTATAGCCAAATAACCAGAAAAACTTGCTTAGGTTGATATCAGATAGCTTTCCTTCATCTGATTGTAGCCAATGAGCAGCAGTGTTTAGAGAGCCAATCAGGTGTCATCTTGTTTTGGCAATGAGCCAATCAGATCACAGTAGGATTCAGTTATTGATGTCATGTATTGAAGCTGAGAGGAGGACATTTGTCAGTGTGTTATGTGATTGCTATAAAGTTGGTTGGTTTTTTTTGTGTTCTTTCATTTAGTGACCTTGTAAAAGGTAATAAAATTAAAGTAATGATTAAAGAGTTGATTGGTTGCCCAGAAAGCGATGTAAAATAGTATTATTAAGTGAACAAGGCTACAGTTATAAAGAAATTAGAAGAAAAATTGGTGGAAACTTAACCAAAGGTGGCATTTCTATTGTACACTTTTCCCAAAAGGTTTCCACAATTTTGGCCACTACTGTATATCATTCATTGTTGTTGACTGGGATGTTTTGAATCCTAGAAATGCCACTGTAAACCAAAGTTCCCTTGAGTAGAAAGTAACTCACACAAAAATATACAATTCATTACACTGGGATGTTATGTTACCAGGCCTGGAAGGAAGGAAGACTTTGACTTAATTTTTATGGTGGCTCGAATTGATAATCAAATATCAAGCTGATAGAAGAGCAAAGTAGTAACTGTGAGAGGGATCTCGGAGTCCTAGTGGACAATCACTTAAATATAAGCCAGCAGTGTGCTGCAGCTGCCAAAAAAGTCAACACAGTGCTGGGCTGCATTAACAGAGGGATAGAATCAAGATCACGTGAAGTATTAATACCACTTTACAATGCCTTGGTAAGGCCACATTTGGAATATTGAATCCAGTTTTGGTCACCACAATGGAAAAAAGTTAGAACAATTAACCAATGGAACAACCTGCCTCCAGAAGCGGTGACTGCTCCAACACTGGAAGTTTTTAAGAAGAGACTGGACAGCCATTTGTCTGAAATGGTATAGGGTTTCCTGCCTGAGCAGGGGGTTGGACTCGATGACCTCCAAGGTCCCTTCCAACATTATTATTATTATATTATTATTATTATTATTATTTATTATTATTATTATTATTGGATCATCGCACAGTCAGCCAGATGTTCAGACTGGATTTGGCATTTTGTCTACCTATCGAGTCCTTACCTAGGACCTGGGATAGGCAGATGTGGATGTTTGATGGTATTACAGATATTGTCGCAAGATGGAAGCAGTTCCTAGTAAGGCTGCCTTTTGCAATTGACTAATGGCAAATTTGTCAGTGCCAATGGTGTTCAAGTAGTGCTCCAGTTGTTGTTTTTTTAAATTATAATTATTATTATTATTATTATTATTATTATTATTATTATTATTATTATTATTATTACTACTACTATTATAGAACAAAGATTTCTCCATTGCCACCTTGTAAATGAGTAAGATTCTCCTTTTTTGAGAAAATAAATGTAAAGGTGATTGGAAACAAAAAATATACCGTAAAAGCCATGGGCATAACATATCTTTTTTTCTGGAAAGCTGCCCAGAATTTGCAATAACATGGGTGGCTATATAAATGTTTTAAACAAACAAACTAGGAAAAGATGTGACATATGAGAACCAAAACAATTATGACAGCAAAGGCATCTGCAGGACAATAAAAAAACATCAAGATGGCAGGCGCAACCATGTGACTGAAGTCCCCCCCCCTTCCTACATGTGCGAAATGTACATAAAAAAGGAGTGAGGCTTTGAGTGAGTGGTTATATCCATGATCTTGACTTTTTAACCCCATGTGCAGATGTCCTTGGTAAAAGTAGCATTTTTGTTGTAATCTCAAGTGATTACAAAGTCATTTCTTAAAATAATGTATTGATATAGATTAACAAGCTGTCATCAGGTTCTGAGCCAAAACTATATTGTGACTAAAAGAAACAAAAAAATGTTATGTGCTGTTAACATATTAAAATGTATTTACTTGATTTGAGGGTTTTTGGTTGAGATAGAATGCAAAGGGATGACATCAAATATTATACTGTAGACATTTAATTGCTCCCTGACATTACTGACTGTAGCTTGTGGTTATTGGAAAATATATCCTTTGATAGTACAGTAGATTATAAGAGACCTCAACATAAGGATGCTTTGGAGAATAGTTCTTACTCTAAAAAAGTGAATGAAGAACAATAAATGCTAAAGATTGATGGCATATATGATGGTTGAATTGGGAGCAGTAGTTCTCAACCCAAAAATGGTGGTTATGAAAACATATATCAACTACTTGAATTCAAGGCCACTAAGCACCACATGAAGACTCCTTTTGTTCATGGGAAAGGCAGAAGGAAAAAACAATGAATTTACTATATGGTTCCTATCATTCATTTGTACACTATCACTGACAATGGGAGTCAACTTGTATATGGGTTCATTTGTGTCCATAATAAAAAGTCTGATACAGCTGAGCCATGTTTTTGAGACACCTCTCAAGGGTAGCTGAAGAATCAAGTTAAGCCTTGAAGTGTCAGGAGGATCATGGTTCACACACAATATATGAGCCTAGTGGTTCCAGATGGCTTTCTAAATGTGCTTGGGGTATCTCCCATCTTGTCTGTTGACAAGACTGTTGAAGCCCTGACTGATCTGTTGAATAATCTGTTGACACCATAATTCCCAATCTGTCTTTCCTCTTGTGCAGTTTAATCAAGATCTTGGTTTACTAAAGAGGTAAAAACAGTGAAAAGCAATGAACCAACAGCTATATGTAATAGAAAGTAATAAGGAGATTAATATTAAACACAAGAATAGCAGAGATACTTAAAAATTCTAAACCTCATGTTTAGAGCAACTTTACTGGCCCACCTTTTCATCTCTCTGGTACTTCAAAGTCATGATAAGTTTTAAAAGTCCAAATCATTCATAAGGCCAACAGATGCCTCTGGCTACTGCACCAAATGTACCATAACCATATATAAGGGGGGAAAACCCCTTCTGGTATTTTTGAGCTCTGCATATTTTGTTTTGTTCCAGTTGCTTGGAACATTCTAATTACCGGTAAGACTTGCAAAGTAAAAATCTTTATTGATTATAAGTTCCAAGCCTGAAGTGCTTTCTTTTCCAGCCATAATAATTGAAAGAAATAAGCCCAGTGAATTGGAAGATCCATTGAACTGGAAGAAAAAAAATAACAAAAGTGTGGTAATGTGGAAAACATACATAGAAATCATACCAGAGCTGGAAAAATGGTATTCTTTATTATTCTATTGTTATTAATATCCATTGTTGTTTTATTACTATTATTACTCTCTACCTGTGTAAATAAATGTGAGACAGTAAAGCAATGAATAATGAATGGACTCTAAACATTTATGAAATATTTCTATTCAGATTTGATGACCAGCTGTTGGTGACTCAATTTAAGCATATGGTGTTCAAGGAAAACCAGATGTTTCCCAGTTTAACCAAAGAACTAAAACTTGAAAGTTTTAAAATACTGTATATATGAGAATGCTTGAGCATTCAATCCTTGAAGCCCTAATTAAAGTATTGGACTGGAGAAACATAGAAACATCAGTCATGAAAGGTGATTGGGTGACTTAGGGTTAATGACCCCCCCTCCCTCCACAGGACTGTTGATGTGGAGGAGAAATTGTGTTGAAGAGTTGTATGGCTCCTTGAGCTCCTGAGGAAAATTTGGAAAATAAATCTGACAGACAGATAAATAGATAAGAGATGCCAATGCTTCAACACACTTCTCACTATCAATGTTGGTTACTTCTCAGGACTGTGCTTCTGAAATCCCAAAACTAAAAATTAACCTTTCTGTTATAATGTAAGGATTCCTATAATTATCAGTGGCTATGGGAGAAACGTGAATAAGATCTGAATTAGTTGGTTTAGTTTAAAAAAAACTGTCATTACAAAGCATGTACTGTAATGTTTTATTTCAGCATCAGTCTCTCAAATGCTTGGACTAAGAATTTGCTTTAGAAACCACGATCAGATTGCTTTATCACAGCACTTCCATGCTCTCCAGGCTTGCTTCTGGTTTATGGGAAGTGTCCATGAAAACACCTGTTCAACCTCCCCCCTCCTCCAGTGAGCTCAAGCGGATTTGATGAATAGCAGAAATGCATCCAGTCAGTGTAATGAAGCCCATGCTGACTTACCCATCCAATTCAGACATTCATCAGAACTGTTATATTCTGAGCATGCTGCTTGCTGAGAAGCACTCAGCAAGCAATAAAAGAGCATTGGCTCGGCCTCCAAGTCATAGGGATCATTACCTTACTAAAAAAAAAAAAAAGCGAAGGGGCTTATATTCTTTCTCCCCAGAATGCCCTACTCATAGGATTTCATTCACAAATGTTTCAAGTGAGAAGCCATTCATTATCTTTGAAGCAAGTAATCTTTATGTTTAGTCTGGCATTTTGCACTTGTTTGGCACTTTGATCTTTTCTCATAAATTAACGTTGCACATTTTTCTTCTGGATTTAGAATCTCGTGGAATCTCAGCAGCTATGGTTTCTTTATGGGACAGAAGGCATGGACCTCCAGATGTTGCTGAACATCAAATGTCAAGAGCCCCCAGCCTGCATAGTCAATAAGAAGTGATGCTGGGAGTTGATAGATCAATATCATTTGGAAAAACTACACATTATATACCCAGGATTGAAGCCAGCCAGATCATTCCTCCTCATCAGCATGGTTGCCATTTTTCTATAGCTATTCTGTAACATTGGGCCAGTGAGATAACCTAGAAATCCTTCCCATGAACTCTCTCTCTCTCTCTTACTGTGTGGCACTATACTTTTCTGAATTTCTGGTGCTCATTTTGGGGCTGGGACTGGAATACAGATGTTCAGAGGCTTTTATTTACAGGCCATGCTGCAGATATATGGAGTTTGGGAATTCATGGTCTTCATGCAGAAATGCATTTTTCCTAGTGCAGAGGTCTTCACACTTGGCCCTTTTATGACTTGTGGACTTCAACTCCCAGAATTCCTCAGCCAGGCACGCTGGCTGAGGAATTATGGGAGTTGAAGTCCACAAGTCATAAAAGGGCCAAGTTTGAAGAAGACCCCTGTACTAGTATATTTCAAATCCAGTGCATGCAGACAACCATACTTTATATCTGTTCTTTACCTCTGAAATATGGGTGATCTGAGATTGGAGAACAAGTGCTATATCAGTGTGTCAAGGCTATGTCTTCATTTCTAAACCTCAATCATCTGTTAAATATAATCTTTATTAAATAGAGGTGCTGTTTGCTCAGAAACCATCAGACCAGTGGTGGGATTCAAATATGTGAACAACCTGTTCTCTGTGTAGATGCTGCTTCCGAAAGCCCATTCTGGGCTTGGGCAACAAAAAATTAGCTACCGGTTCTGCCGAAGTGGTACAAACTGGCTGAATCCCACCACTGCATCAGACAATCATTCATCTTGCTATTTTATGATAATTATGGATAGGGAGGAGCAGATGTATGACACGGGGTCCTCCCTAGGACATTGCTACTGTTAGATAGGCAAATGGAGGCTGGTCTTTGCTTTGCTCTGAAAGGTGCAACAATTGTGATTCTTCCTGGAACCTGATGCTCTGGGGACACTTACCCAAGTGATCCTCCTTTCCTCGCTTAAATAGGCAATATGATTTACATAACAATGCCTCTGAACACTGCTCAGAAAGTGTAGCTGTTACATGCAGTAGCCTTCATTCTGGCAGATGATACTCAGCAGTTTCACATAATGCTAGCATTAGTTTTTA
The DNA here is from genome assembly GCF_016545835.1 of Crotalus tigris. Lineage (NCBI taxonomy): Eukaryota > Metazoa > Chordata > Lepidosauria > Squamata > Viperidae > Crotalus > Crotalus tigris. The sequence goes on from NW_024100512.1 coordinate 26,366, forward strand.
ATAGGTTTCCAAGAATAGTTCCAAGTGTTGGTGTCAGTCTAAAAAGCTGGAACAAAGATTGACAGATATGCCTGTGGTTAAAAGAAAGACCCCTCTTCCACCTACAACTCACTTTGTGCAGAGTATGGAGATGTGATAGAGAAGGACTACTTTTTTTTAGAACTGAATAAATTCAATGCGATTCTTTGGCACTATGATGGCCATAGCATGTTTCTGTACATTATTGATATGTTAAGTGTACTCAGAAAAGGAAAGGTATCTTTCTAAATTTCCTGTTCCAATTTTCAAGGAAATAAAATGCAAAAAATTGAGGCCACTGAAGTTCCTTCCCTATAACTATCCATTGGCAGACATTCGTTATATTTCTCATTTCAGGTCTAAACTCATGCATTGTTCTTTTAAGAGCAACTTGAGACACATCCATTTCTCACCAAGAAGGACCATTAGAGACATGTAACCATGGTTTGACCTCTTTTGGAATTGTGAAAACGATATATATATCGGCCAATGAAAGCAAAACCCAAGGGTGAGATTTTAAATCTCTTTTTGACATGCCTTTTAGCTAAATACCTTCATTGATTGATTATATTTATATATCTTTCAACCTTTCAACTTTCAATATATCTGAGCATCTCCCACAAAAGTTGAAAAAAAAACATACAAAATTATATTAAAACTATAAAACCAAACAGATTAAAATATCAAACATGACAAAGACCTGGAGCTGAGTCAACTTCTAATGTGTAATTATTCAATCTTATCCCAGTGCTTGGGGGAAAACCCAGAATTTTCAAAGCTTTATGAAAGGCTAGGAGAGTGGTGGCCTGTTGAATTTCAAGGATCAGAGTATTTTATAGGCACACTTCCTAGCTCTTATCAGAGGGCAATATATAAAGGAAAAGACTAGGAGCATGCCCACCCTATCTGACCTGATAAGATGGATAAATGTCATTAGGGAATGGCAATCCCTCAGATAGCCTGAACCTGTGTCATCATTCTAGGCAGTGGTGGGATTCAGCCAGTTCGTACCAATTCAGCAGAATCTGTAGCTAATTTTTTGTTTCCCAGGCCCAGAATGGACTTCTGGAAGCAGCATCGACACAGAGAATGAGCTGTTCTCATATTTGAATTCCACCACTGCTTATAGGGCTTTAAAGATAATGACCAGCACCTTGAATTGCACTAGGAACTGGAAGTCAGTGCAGCTCATGCAACAGAGTGTCAAGACTGAGTCACCTTTTCAGCTAGATTTTCTCTTTTGCTCATATCTTGACAATGGAATGCAAAGGTGGGAGGGGTGATGTCTAGGCAACTGAGAATAAAGGCCAGCTGCTTGAAGAAGTGGATTGTTTCCATAACAAGAAGGAATATTACTATTGGACAATGTGAACACCTGGTGTATGGGAATGAGGGAGTCTATGGTTTAACTAAGCAAGCCTGCAAGCTGCAAAACCAGAGCTGGTTTCGTTTTCTTCTGTGCCAGTGTAATTTTTCAGTAAAGTATTATACTCTTGGTAAAATCATGTCTCAGGAGTTTGTTTTTCTGGAAATGCCAACTGGACAGTTACTTTTGGAATCCTAAGGCCCCCTATTCATCTGTGCTACTGCATTCTGGACCAGTTTTAATATCTGGGTGTCTTCAAGGGCAGCACCATGTAGAATGCATTAGACTGCAGTATTCTTCTCTGTTTTGAAGAAAAAAAACTAAAAAGCAGAGACATCACCTTGCCAACAAAAGTACGTATAGTCAAGGCCATGGTTTTCCCAGTTGCAATGTATGGCTGTGAAAATTGGACCAGAAGAAAGGCTGAGCACCAAAGAATGAGGTCTTTGAACTATGGTGCTGGAGAAGACTCCTGTGAGTTCCCTGGACTGCAAGGTGATCAAACCAGTCAGTCCTAGAGGAGATCAATCCCAACAGCTCTTTAGAAGGCCAGATCCTGAAGTTGAAACTCAAGTACTTTGGCCACCTAATGAGAAGGAAGGACTCACTGGAGAAGAGCCTAATGCTGGGAAAGATTGAGGGCAATAGAAGAAGGGCACGACAGAGAATGAGGTGGCTGGATGGAGTCACTGAAGCAGTAGGCATGAGCTTAAATGCACTCCAGAAGATGGTAGAAGACAGGAAGGCCTGGAGGAATGTTGTCCATGGGGTCGCAATGGGTCGGACACGACTTCGCAACTAACAACAACAACAAAAAAAACTTAGAAAGTGCCAAGTGGCAAACTCTTCTTTAAATCATCCCAGGATAAGTCTTGGAAAAGCCCTGCAACTAAATGAAAGAGAGTGATATTTAGCTGTTGCCCTTTTTGTTATTACACAGTCAGCATCTTCTACCGTATGAGACTTCATCACGGTTTCTTTCCTGAGACCGAGCTATTTCCAGCCTAATGCATAAAGTTTGCTTTCAAGCTATCAAGGCTTGTTCTTTCTGCTCCCTGCTTCTTGAAATAATCCCCAATGGCAGGTGCAGTTGTGGTGTTCGATTCCAAGCAACTCTTCTCTCTTATTGAGCCAAAAAGGAAGGGTGTTCAGAATCACTCAATATCCTGGTTGTTACCCACACTAAGGGCTTTGTTCTTCAGATCCAAAGGAGAGCCAGCAGCAAAATGACTAGAATATAATGTGAAGGGAAAGGAATACTCCTGCAATAGTGTTAGTGGAAGATGGCCAGCCAGATCTCATTAAAAGACAGCCTTGAATACCTCTGTTTATTTGCTTGTTAACTTGAGCATAAAATTGGACAAACATATTGCTTCATTGGGCAAAAAGGAGAATGCTCCAATTTGGGGAAGGATTATCAGCAAAAGTGCCTTATCGTGTTTCCCCGATTTTTGCTCCAAAAGGTGCCTTAGGGCTTATTTTTCAGATAGGGCTTATATTCAGGGAAATACAGTACTAAATGCGTCCGTCTGGCTGACGTTCTTAACTGGGGCTTATTTTGGGGGTGGGGCTTATATTATGAGTGTCCTGAAAAATCATGCCAGGGCTTATTTTCCAGTTGGGTCTTATTTTGGGGGAGACGCAGTAATTAGATTTTTAACTTTTTGAGGCTTCAGCCATTTGTATGGCAATCAATAACAATTTATGAGCTGCATAAAAGGCATATTATAAATATATATTAAAAAATCCTTAGAAAAGAGGACTAAGAAGCATTTAGCCATGTGATCTCCAGGATACTCTTGATTTATAAGGTGGAGTATGAGAGCAAAATTAATTATTATATATGTTTGAGTGTCCTACAGATTATACTGAGCTGCGGTTTAGCATAATGGGCATGAGTTGGAATTACCTCAAATAAGATTTGAGCTCCCATATTTCTTCCTGCAATTGGGAACTAGCGTTCAAAAGCCTGAGTTTTCTATTCCCTTTGAAGTCAGCCTCTTCTTGCATCTGAACATGCGCTCTTGAATTATTGGTTAACTATGAATCAAATCAGTTTAAGCATTTTAAAAAGCCCAGTTTTTAAACACTGGAAGTTTTTAAAAAGTGACTGGACAGCCATTTGTCTGAAATGGTATAGGGCAGTGGTTCTCAACCTGTGGGTCAGGACCCCATTTGGGCTAGAATGACCATTTCACGGGGGTTGCCAAACAAGGCTGTCCGCCATTTTTCCCCCTTTTCTTTGGCCAGGCCCCTGGCACCCAGTGATGTATAAGTGGTTGGGGGCCACCACAACATGGGGAACTGTATTATGGGGACGCAGCATTAGAAAGGTTGAGAACCACTGGTATAGGGCTTCCTGCCTGAGCAGGGGGTTGGACTAGATGACCTCCAAGGTCCCTTCCAAATTTATTATTGTTGTTGTTGTTGTTGTTGTTATTCCTTCATTTGAATTCAGTTTGCTTTAAAATTGATCATAATGGGAGGGAAGGATCTAATATAAATTAAGTGTCAGTGACAATCTGAATGTCAAGAAGCTTGACAGTAATACATTTGGAAAATTCTCCTAACCATGCAGCTGAGAGAGGAGAGGAGAGGGAGGGGGAGGGGAGTGGTGGAAAGGAGAGGAGAGGAGAGGAGAGGGGAGAAGAGGAGCAGGGCAGGGTGGAGAGGGGAGGAGAGGAGAGGGGAGGGGAAGGGAAGGGGGGGAGGAGAGCGGAGAGGAGAGGAGAGGGGAAGGAGAGGAGGGGAGGGGAGGAGAGGAGAGAAGAGGGGAAGAGAAAGGGAAGGGAGGAGAGGGAGGGGAGAGGAAGGGAGGGGAAGGGAGGAGAGGAAATAATAAGTTGATCATCAGTGAGAAGGATAAAGTCAGTCAATTTGGTCTTATTCCTGATGAAATAAATTGGATAAAAGTCTGGTTGTGCATAATCTGCAAACATCACCTACCTGCAGGTACCTTGTCACATTTTCTTAAATGTTTAATAGGAATCTTGGTGTGACTTTATTTTTTATTTACTTCATTTCTTGATTTGTGATATATCTCATCTCTCTCTCTCTCTCTCTCTCTCTCTCTCTCTCTCTCTCTCTCATACACACACACACACACAAAACAGTGGCAATTCTGTTGATTACATTGGTATTATCTGGAAATATCTGATTTGGAAATATGCCAACTAGAAGGAATCCTGTCCGAAAGAGCTGGTCCAAGCCTGAAGGGAAACAGAAGGTTAAGTGTGAATTAATAAATCTCAATTCAGCATATTAAAGATGAATTTGAAGACAGAAATTGGTAGCAAGTGGTTCCGGGCACAGGACCAAAGATCATCCATTTGCAACACTTCAAATTACTGTTGAAAACTCAGTGCTAGGTGGATAAATGCAGGTAGGTCCGGGGGGGGGGGAGAGGGGAATCAAAATGGCAACTGCGACCATGTGTTTGAAGCCCTACTTTTGCATTATGTACAGGCAAAAAAAGTGCAGGTTTCAATGGTGGGGTCACCATTTTGACTTTTTTTTAGCTCTCCTCCCCTGCAGCTTCCTCTGTATAGGTGGAGAAGATACTTCCAGTCATCTAATCCAAACTCCTGAGCAATATGAGATCCACTAGAGCAATTATGAAAATGACCATCCTGTCTCTCTTTGAAAACTCATCAGCCAGAAACTTCCTTTTGGTGTCCAGCCAGAACTTGCTTCCATTGGTACAAAAGAGAATAAATCCACCGCTTCTTCTGTGGAGCAACCTTTCAGATATTTGTTTTTTTTTCCAAAGACTAAACATATGCAGAGCCTTCAACTATTACATTCCAAACCCTTTACTACTCTGTTAGTCCTTTTCTGAACTTTACATTGTCCATTTTGAATTCTGCTGGTGCCCAGAAGTGGGCACAGTAATTCAAAAAGGGTCTGGCCAGGGCATACTAAAATGCAACAATGACTTCTTTGTGATCTGGAGTTTGCATTGTTCCAAATACATATTTAGATAACTCCTTTCCCCCTCCTTCTAGGTAGACTGGCTAACTATCTCTTTCCTGACCCACTTGAAGGTGTTGGCATTAATAGCTTTAAACACTGAATGGTTTTCTTAGTAGTCTGCACTTGGATAATTTTATAGAACTGCCTGTTTTGAATTTTTGCGTGTAGTCTAGTAATATTTACATCACATTACATATTTACATTTTCCACAGTTTGTATTGTTATTGTGTGAATTACATGCCACTTTGCAAGATAGACACCCTAAAAGGATGCAATCTAATAAAACAAGTACAATTAAAAAATCCTAAGTGATGATGCTCAAGTGAAAACAGAGTGATCAATTTTTCTCTATATCTGTTTGCATGTCTACTATTCTTTGGGGCATAAGATATGTTAAAAAGGTAATTGCTATTTATACAGAATCCCTATTCACCTAATACTGTAACCGAATGGTAAATTGTCCCCATTTATTTTAACTGGTTAATCTTCAGGCCTTTGATATCCCCATGTAGAAAAATTAACACATAACATTAATGAGTAAGTACGCCACTTTGCCATTTCAAGCCTTAGCCTCTGGATTTTAAACACACAGCAAAAGAAGCTCCTAATCTGTTCAATAAATATTCTTCTTCAGAATGTTTAGTAAACATCAGCACAGTGAGCTGATGCCTACAATAAATCAGCATACATACCCACACTTTCTCTGGATGGTAGGAAAATGTTTATTTTAAAACTGAAGTTTTTTGAGGGAGAGAAACATTGGTATCACCTTGCACCAATATGCAACGATTCATTTGTTTCCTTCAATGCACAACTTTGAACTCCTTCTGTGAAGATTGCAACATAGCCCACACTTTGTTTTGGAGGCATAAGCAATAACTCTCAACAGGATATCATTGTTCTTGCTGTTTTCTTCCCTCTTCATAGGGTTTCTTTATGAACATCAAGCAAAGTCAGGAACAAGAATGTGGGAAGCCTATCAAGATGCAATGGGAAGAAATATGGAATTGGCAACTTTATATGCAGTAATGTAAAACCTTTCCCTTGAAAACAGCATGCCAGTTTGATTCTCTAAAGAGTCATAGTTTCTCCAATCATTAAATCCGAAAACATCATAACTGTGTTTTCCCCCCAAGAATCCTTGGATAGAAAATGAAATCAGTTAATTTTAAGATGAACATTTGATAATAGTTGAAGTTTTTGAAATGAAGGTTGCTAAGACTTCCATGGTAACAGTTGACGTGATATAATTATATTGTCTTGCTTTCTTAAATAGCATTCTATAAAGTACAGCAGGAGCAGAAAACTCACCCAATGTCCTATCATGTTTTTATTATTTGATTATTATTAGACTGTTGGAAGCAGAGCTGATGATGAAGGACAATGCAATCATGATGAAAGACAATGCAATCAGTATCCTGGACTGGATGACCTTAGCACATTTCTCCTAATGTTCCTCTTGGTTCCAGTAGCAGAATGGGATGAAGAATTCCAGGTGGCATCAAACAGTTTTAAAATCTGATTGTTATACATACCTGGAGGCATGGTAGCTCAGTAGCTTAAAAGACTCCAGAGAAGATTATACTCCAGCAATTTCAGCACTACTAGCATGTGTTGGGGTGAACTCCTGTCACTTGCCCCAGATCTTGCCAACCTATCAGTTTGAAAGCATGTAAACACTTTGGTGGGAAGGTAACAATGTTCCGTGTTTTGCTGTATGCTTTGTGCTGCGGTGTGGTGTGGCGTCATGCTGGCCACATGACCATGGAAATGTCTTCAGACAGTGCTGGCTCAATAGCTTAAACAAACAGAATTGAGCAACATTTCCTAGCAGAGTAAAACTGCAGGAACTCCTTTACCTATACATACCTGAGAAGTTTGCAATTATTGCTTTTCACTGAAAGAGACAATATGTACAGAGGGTAGGAAAAATGTCAAATTCATGTATGATTTTAGAAATATATAGTATATTATTCAATATTCTTAAGAATTATAGACCTAGTGTTTTTCCCCAAGGCTTCCTTAAAACAAAATTGTCCTTGGATCAGTGATTTTCTATATCTATTCTTTGCTAAGATGCTTGTGAAAAACCTCCATCTTTTCTATGTATTTCAAGGGGGACCCAAGTGTGCTATATAGATGAATATTAATTAATTGGTTCATTATTTCAAATGCTGATTATCAAGTAATCTTAATGCAACTTGAAAATGAATTTGAACTGCCCCATGATTTATGAACAAGCAATGAAGCAGAGTCACTTGACAGTGAGATGGGAAGCATATAAATTTAATAAATAAATACATTGTCAACAGATCAATGGGTTTTCCATTCTACCTCCATGGTTTCTGAGGATAATATTGTTCAATGCCTGTAGAAGACTCAGATTAGGAGCAGCTCAATCATTTTTGTTCAGTTCATTACATGTTCAAATTTGTTACTAACTAGAATTCTTGGATAGGTCAGATCAAACTCAATTGAATGACAGGCCTTAAAATCTAACTTCATTGTCATTCTTTGGCATTCAAACAAAGTTCTGGAGACATACAGTGTTGTATAGTGGGAACAGCGGAGGCATTGAAGACACGGAGTTGAATTAACAGCTCTTTATTAGGTTCTCACAGAAGCAAGCTCGAGCACAGTGGTTCTCAACCTGTGGGTCGGGACCCCATTTGGGGGTCGAACGACCATTTCACGGGGGTCGCCAAACAACGCAGTCTGCCATTTTTTCCCCCTTTTCCTTAGCTGTGCTACTCCCTTTTATTCTATTGGCTTTTGAAAGCCAATAGAATAGACTCTCTTGAATAGAGTCTAATTCTATTGGCTTTCAAAAGCCAATAGGAATTGTCCAGGCTGTCTCTGCCCTGCTGAGCCCACCAAAAGTCCCATTCTGCAAATGGTGCTGCACCAGTTGAGTAGTCCTCAACTTATGACCGGTTGAGTAGTCCTCGACTTACGACCGGTTGGGGGTCACGGCATTAAAAAGGTTGAGAACCACTGCTCTAGCAGCTGCTTGATTTATATTTATACGGACCGCCACTAGGCGGAGGCCAATCAGTTTAAAGTACTCATTCCCGCCTAAAACACAGGGCTTAATGTTATACAGACAGACAGTCTATGATTCAGATAAAGCAGTCAGATAACGTTCTTTATAACAGACCCTTTGAATTGCTTAATACATAACATACAGTACTATAGTTCAAATATGTCTATAACTATTCAGGCTTGTTGTCAATGCATGGCCAAATATAGGAAGTTGAAAAGTTTTTTCTAGTTTTTTACTAGAATCTGACCACTACATGGAGCTACCACTCACATACGGTACATATCTGCTTCCCTTTTTACGACTCTGTAATCTGCTTATATATCTGAAAAGGAAAATGCAAATAATTGCTCTCTTCGATGGCTGTGAATTTCTGGATGCAGATAGCTGACTATTTTGACATGGCAACATTGAAGCAAATAAATGTTTGGAGCCCCTGATGTTCTTATGGAGAGAAGGTAGAATAAAGCCTTTTGTAAAGCATCTTAACTGTTCTGGCCAACTGAGAATTTAAATTTTGATCACAACATTGATTAAAATAAGAACCACTAAAGGCAATGTGTGAAATGCTCTGCCATAATTTGAATGCTTCTTTTGGATTGTCATATGCTCAATGTGGTGGAAGATGAAGCTAGTGGATGTCATAAGAATCAACCTGAAGTAGCATTACAACTTGGTATTTTCTCTTAGGCTGATGTAAGACTCTCTTTTCCCCCTTCTCACAGTGCAATTTCTTTCTTTTTAGAAATAACTCAGAAACATTCATTAGGTTCTGAGTCTCCTTGGCTTTGGACCATGAATATGAGTGATTGTCTTCAGAAGCTTTCCTAGCCCAGTTGTTTGAATGATGAATGAACAATTAGTGTCCTCAGAAACATTCTCTATGATGGAGGAGGATTTCCATTATGTTGAAGCATTTGTGCTAACTCTCTGTGCCTCAGAGGTAGGAACTGGTCTTCAGCCTGAGAAGAACCTGATGATATTCCAAGCAGGAGTTCAACCTCAACCTCTTCCTTCTCATTTGTCAACCACACTGAGAAACCACAGGGCAGAAATGGTGACAGATGAAATATGGTATTGATGAGCTGAGTAATGCATGTGTAGAAGCAAGGGAGAGAGGCAACGATCTATTGGAGGCTGAGATTGGCAGACACAATGGAATGGATGCTACCCTGTCGTGTGATAAAGCTGTCTACTCCATAATGCTATATGGCTCCAACAAATGCTGTGTGCATAATAGCTTTAAAAGGACTCTTGGTGACATGCTAGATTTGTGCACGAAAACACAGAGTTTGGCAGGCTTTGATTTTTTAAATACATCCCCTGGTAAGCTGGCTCCTTTTTCAATTCCCCCTTCAGTTAAATTTCAGTGTTATACTCCCAAAGAGACACTTGCCAGTTCCCAGTTACACTGTTGTATATTCAGGCCATCTTTTGTCCAATGTGATTGCTTCTTCCTAGCATGTCACTAGAAGCTGATAAGGTTTTTTATGTTTTTTTTTTAATTTAAAGCTCCACCCCAGCTGTAGTTCATATTAACCTAATTATCATCATGAAGAGTCCAGATGTTTTGCATCATTAGACAGCGGATCCAATTTTCAGAATGTTTTGTATTATTTTTTTATATCACACACAGCATATAGGCAATATTCATACTCTTGAATGTGAACTGCCTACTGGTATTTGCAAACATCATCCACCAAGAAAGAATTACAATGGTTTGATGAAACATATTTTGGAGATACTGTTTGTCTGCACTGGGTTGCTTATTTTTTTTCACAGCCATTGGTGTTGTGGGAAGTCAGCCTCCCCCCAGAGAAGGAAATATTAAAAGGGTAGAATATTATATTTCCTCAAAGGATATTAAAGAGGCAGAAAAGTATGCCCAGTTTTTCTTAATAGCCCCAAGTCTCCCTCCCCCAAGCAGAAACCAGCTCTGTAGAAATGCAGATGTAATAACCCATTCAGGAAGGTTGGAGCCCTCCAGCTAGAAGCTTAGGAAGACAAAGACATCTAAAATCTACATAGCTTGCTAAAACTCCTGTCTTACAGGACATAAAAGGATTAACTCACAGATGCCAAAGGGGCACACTTAGACTCAGGTCAAAGTACATGACACAGGAAATACAAAGTCTCAAACAGGAACAGGAAACAACTCCAAACAAAACCCCAAGAGGGTATAAAAACCCACTCCCTATTACATGTGCTCTCTCTCTTTTCTTCTAGAGCCATCTTTCTGTCTGGGTCTTCTTGTCAATAAAATACAACCTTCTTTCTAAAGCAGTTGCCATGTTGTTTATTCCTGACTTGGACTAGACCCTGATGAAGACTTTTCCTTCAACAGTGTCTTACATTTCTGTGTTCCTCTCCTTCTCTTCCATTTATAGTGCTTGGATCAGTACCAGGGCTCTTGCTCTACTTCTCTGCCCTGTTTAGGACATGAAGGGATTATAAAAAAACAAGGGCTTATCCATCATTTCCCCATGGTCCAATATTCACTTTTGTGAGGCCTACCAGGTTACATCACTGCCCTCTGCTGTTTGATAAAAACAGATCTTTAAACCAGTGTTTCTCAACCTTGGTCATTTTAAGTTGGGAATTCCCAGAATTCCCCAGGCAGCATGTTTTAATAGTGTTTTTTTAAATTGTATTTCTTCTTTGGAAAAATACTATAATTAGAGGCATCATGGACTAGAAAGATTCAAGATCAGTGGATCATCAAAATTGGTGTCCTCCATATTTTGTGAACTACAGCTTCCACAAATCTTTGTTATTTGGTTGGGTTGAAAGCAGTTTTTGTTCAAAGAATCTGAAAGCAATTAGGAAGCTGTCAGTCCTTGTTCCAGATCCAATTCCCGCCTCCAAGAATAACTGGGAAAGACTCTGATCTGATATTTTTGAATGATTGCCAATTAGTAAATTTTTTCCAATTTCATGTTGATGTAAAAAAATGTATGGCGTTTCACTTGGATGTTGTATAAAACTGTGTTTTATTTTGCATTTTGTATATTACTTTGTTATGTATAGTTATGTTGCTGTCTTTTATTATTTGGGCTGCAATCTGTTAATATGATTAGAAAGATCAGTTTGCCATCTATAGTGAAGAGAACATTTTTTTTTATATTTATATCTAGAGCATTCATCATTGTTGCACATTGGAAGCTGATCGTCGTATTTCTATCATAAATATTTTTTTCACATATGCAGTGTATTTCTTTCTTGTCTTTTGGTACTAGCTGTGATTTTGGGATGACTGTCCTTATGATCTTACTTCAGCTTTCTTTTGCTTACAATCTGCGAAGAGTGTAAATGTAACGATTGGTCATAAAGTTATTTTTTTATCACCCTCATAACTGCAAACAGTCATTGTATGAGATAGTCGCTAAATGAGGCCTAATTGTATGTAAGAAAATATGCTTGTCCACTCCGTCTTTTGAATAGACCTTTGGGATAAACATCTATCAATGGCATCACTATACAGTCTTTCACCTAGTTTTATGATACATTTATTTTTAAAATTCTGTTGGGAGCTTCTTCAACCCACCTGTTCTGGAAACTCTACCTCATCTCACTGCTATGCATGAAGCTAATTAGCCTTAGGGGGAAAATCTGCATACTTTGTAGATGGCTCTTTGTAGGCTTATTATGTCTTCTCATTTGTTTTCCCTTGCTCTGCACAATTATGTATGCAGATTCAATCCTATATTGTGCTTCTATGCACACAGTTTGGTAAAATTCCAAATGCTGCTAAGTCACAGTCTGCACAGTTGGGAAAACGGGCACTGTCTACATGATGAATCAAGTTCTCTCTCAGGTTTCACTAGAGACAACCTGTGTCCCATTGGATCATTGTTTCAGATATACTTCCTTACCTAAACAGAGAAACAAAATGACCATGGGTAGGCAAAAAAGCAGTGGGTGGGAGAGTGACTTTCCTTATGGGAAGCTAGCGGGGGTATCAGAAAAATCCCTTCCCTTCAGTAAGGGGCTGTCCTTAGGTGGAGGATGGAACAAGGGATTGTGAGACTGGCTGGAAAACTGTCATAGAACATCGAATACATAGATACATGACCTCAGCAGCAGCCTAGCAATGTAGCAGCAATCAGTAGCCCTGAAACAGACAGAACTTTCTCAAATTTCATTCCCTCAGGAGTTGTGGGTTGCAGATTCTATAAATTAACCTATTGAAGGTACCTTGGTTCAAAAACTGTTGCCCCATGATGCATCATTTTGCTCAGTTAAAGGTTAAAGAGAGTTTTAGAAGTAGATATTCTTGAGCTGTCAAGAAGAATATAAATAGCCATGAAATTATCATTAATGTCCAAACATCTGAAATTGTTGAAAAATATAGACATTAATGTCCTTTCAAACATTGAGCTGATCTTGCATAGTTTAATCCGGTTGGATTAACTCTGGAGCTTCTGAGATTTTATTGAAGATTGTCATATAACTGAACTCTCCTCCACTGCCTTGATGCTTATATATGAAGGAGAAGCTGCAGACAGCCTTGTGCTATCCTGACTGGCAGCATATTATGCAGTGGGCTTTCCCTTTATGCCCTTTACAGACACCTTTAACAGGTGGCAGGCTTGAATGCTGTAAACTTCTACATGCAAAGCACTGATATTGTTTTCTTTAGGGCAGGATATAAATCCCATGAACAACCCAGGTATCTGGGGGGGGGGGATACAAAGCACCAGCAGACACACAAACTGGACACAGAGACGTCACATTCTTTGGCCAATAGTGCAGCAGCAGCAGCAACAACAACAACAACAACAACAACAACAATAATAGGATAGTGGACGTGGCAGTGCCTGGAGACAGCAGAATTGATGAGAAAGAACTGGAGAAGATAACAAAATACAAAGACTTACAAATAGAAATAGAAAGACTGTGGCAAAAGCAAGCAAGGGTATTACCAATAGTAATAGGCACCTTGGGTGCAATCCCAAAACAACTGGAGCACCACTTGAATACCATTGGCATTGACAAATTTGCTATTAGTCAATTGCAAAAGGCGGCCTTACTAGGAACTGCTTCGATCCTGCGACGATATCTGTAATACTATCAAACACCCACATCTGCCTATCCTAGATCCTGGGTAAGGACTCGATAGGTAGACAAAATGCCAAATCCAGTCTGAACATCTGGCTGACTGTGCGATGATCCATAGTAATAAAGTTGGAAGGGACCTTGGAGGTCCTCTAGTCCAACCCCCTGCTCAGGGAGGAAACCCTATACCATTTCGGACAAATGGCTGTCCAGTCTTTTCTTAAAATCTTCCAGTGTTGGAGCATTCATCAGCTCAGGAGGCAGGTTGTTCCACTGATTAATTGTTCTAACTGTCAGGAAGTTTTTCCTTAGTTCTAGGTTGCTTCTCTCCTTGATTGGTTTCCAAAGAGTATTCTTTGCCAGTCTTGACTTTCTAAAAGTAGCAAAATGTTCTTCTAAAAGGGAAAGGATGACTTCACCAGTCTCTGTTCTTGCCTGAGTGCCTTTCTAGGTGCTAATCTGTAATCATCCTTGCCTCTTTGCTTTCTTGTTTTAAGGCAGAGGTGTCAAACTGCCAGCCTGCGGGCCAGATGCATCATGCCGGAACCATGCCCACCCCAGTTCCGGCAAGGGGAAAAATGTTGCCATATGTTATGACACGTCAAGTGACGTGGCGAGTTTGACACTCTTGTTTTAAGGAATAAAAAGTTAATTGAATTCTAAAGCTTCCTCCTTTCTTTATGTATTCAAGATGGACAGGGATTAATATTTATATGCTACTTATATGTAAGTGTGTAGGTCTATACATATGTTGTATATAGTATGTTTTAAATGTGTGTTATGTATGTGTACACTTTGAGAGCAATCAACTAAATTTCATTTTTAATGTGTGCTGTTGTGCCCACAGGAAAAAATGGCAATAAAGATTATTTAATCTAATCTAGGTTTTCCCATTTGCAATGTATGGATGTGAAAGTTGGACCATAGGAAAGGCTGAGCGCCAAAGAATTGAGGCCTTTGAACTATGGTGCTGGAGAAGACTCCTGCGAGTCCCCTGGACTGCAAGGTGATCAAACCGGTCAGTCCTAGAGGAGATCAACCCTGATTGCTCTTTAGAAGGCCAGATCCTGAAGTTGAAACTCAAGTACTTTGGCCACCTAATGAGAAGGAAGGACTCACTAGAGAAGAGCCTAATGCTGGGAAAGATTGAGGGCAATAGAAGAAGGGGACGACAGAGACTGAGGTGGCTGGCTGGAGTCACTGAAGCAGTAGGCGTGAGCTTAAATGGACTCCCAAAGATGGTAGAGGACAGAAAGGCCTGGAGGAACGTTGTCCATGGGGCCGCAATGGGTCGGACATGACTTCGCAACTAACAACAACAAATCTAATCTAATCTAATCTAATCTAATTAAATGGAATGGATAAATGATTCTGGACAGTTGCTGCTTGCTCTTCTTGCCAGACTCCCTGTTTTGTTCAAGCTCTGTGACATTCTTTGCTAATTGCCTGGAGAAGCTGTGCTGCAAACATGTAGCTCTAAAGACAAGGTTTTGCAATGCAGATTGTTTACTCTGACACTTGTTCATGATGCATTGAGATTGAGGATGGCAGGTGGCCAGCACTCACTCCTTCACGTCCCCTGCTTCTGAGACAACGTCAGGTTCTGTGGGGGGGGGGGGGGGAACAAGCAAAAAGCAAACATTTAAATACATGCCTGAACTTGCAGTTGTTCCTGGCAGAAATCTTTGCCATCCACACATGGAACAAAGGAAGCCAACTTATTCTGATCCCCTACAATGCAGCCAGAAAATGATGGGTAGACATGCTTTTCTCACAAAGAACCAACTTTATTTGAGACTGCACAGTTTGACGAGCTGATTTATCGTCTGATGTTACCCATAATCCAGGAGTAGGTAACATATAAACAGAACATCTGGACTTTTCAGACCATGAGGTGGTTACACTCTGTCTATGACCAGTTGTGAAATCACTGAAACAATGCAGAGCTCAAAAACATTCTCGCAACTTCATATCATGCCAGATCATGCCAGTTTTTGATTTAATTTGCATTATTAAATACATCTTCTGTTTGTATTATTAGACAAATGAAGTTGACAGCAAACCTAATAGGCATCTTGGCAATAGTCTGGGGACCCTTTGCTGCTTCCAGCTATCACACAGTCTGCCTCTATCCTTACATCTTTTATTAGAGTTTATTGTGGTATATAGTGCAAATAGAAATAAAAAACAGGAAGGAAAGGGGAAATCAATGCAAGGTAAAAAGAAAAACAGGGAAAAGCAGGGACTTCCAACTCTTTTTGATGCAGAGCATAAAATACAATTGCAACTTCAACCTTTGCTTTACATTTCTAATAGATACAAGCCAACTTAATCCAATAATCAAAACCTAAAATCAAATTTTCATTTTTTTTGTTACAAGCATAAAATCCAGAAGCAGTTTCCAAGTAGAAACAAAATTGGATATTTTATTTCCTTTAATTAAAACAGCTTTGCCATCATGGCCTGCCTATTTCCTGATTATTAAGAAACCATGGTAAACTGTTTCAACTTCTTCCCTCAAGATGATGCTATAGCATTGCACACCAAAACAACTAGACACAAGGACAGTTTTTCCCCATGCCCTCACTCTGCTAAACAACTAATTCTCACAACTCTGTCAAACGACCTAGTAGTGCTGTATTACTATTATCCTTCTCATCTTTCCTATTACCCATTTCTTTATTTTCTTATGACTATAAACTTTGTTGCTTGTATCTTATGATTTATATTGATTGTTTTATTTAGTCTCCTAGTATGATTTATGTTGATTGCTTATTTAGTATCTTATGACTATCACTGAATGTTGTATCTTATGATTTATGATGAATGTATTTTATGGTTATGATCATGTTTTATCATTTGTTGCTTGTATGTACCTGAGACAAATTCCTTGTGTATCCAATCACACTTGGCCAGTAAAGAATTCTATTCTATTCTATTCTATTCTATTCTATTCTATTCTATTCTATTCTATTCTATTCTATTCTATTCTATTCTATTCATTCCACTCCACTCCACTCCACTCCACTCCACTCCATTAGAGGACAGGATGGAAAGAAAGAAGCCAAAACAGAAGCCTTGCAAAGGAGAAAAATACTGCACAGGTAGTCCTCGACTTATAATAGTTCATTTAGTGACCATTCAAAGTTACAATAGCACTGAAAAAAATGACTTATGACCGTTTTTCACACTTATGACCTCTATGGCTCCCCATGATCATGTGATCAAAATTCAGATACTTGGCAACTGATCCATATTTACGACCGTTGCTGCATCCCAAGGTCATGGGATCACCTTTTGCAAACTTTTGATGAGCAAACTCAATGGGGAAGCCAGGTTCATTTAAGAACTGTGTTAGGGTTGAATGTATGCATTTGTTTTGTTTCATTTGTTTGTTTTACTGTTTTGCATTTTATTCTCTGTGATAAATCAATAACAATAATAATAAAAATAAAAGAACCGTGTAACTAACTCATCAACTGCAGTGTTTCATATAACAACTGTGACAAGAAAGATTGTGAAATGGGGCAACATTCACGTAACAAATGTCTCAGTTAACAACAGAAATTTTGGGCTCAGTTGTGGTTGTAAATTGAGGACTACCTGTGCTTTCAGATTTGCAAGATTCTGTCAATGTAGCTTTACAATAAAGTTGAATTTGTTCACTTGGTTATTATTCCTTTCTGGTTTATCCTGTGAGGTTGATATCAATCTTGCAAATATGAAACTACATTCCCCCCCCCATCTTCTTTACAGTCTGAGAAACTAGGGGGGGGTCTCTTCTCAGGCCTTTGCTCCACCCACTATCCCATTGTGGCCTATGCTATCCAACTGGTCCTTTGACAGTGTCTGTTTGCCTGGTCTTTCCCACATACCATTATACAACCTATGCAAAAATGTGTGGGTTTGCATTAACAACACTATCATGCTGTGAACATCACCGACTTCTTTGATTTATGTTGTGCTCTGATTCAACAGAAACTTTGATAAACTGAATCTCCCATCTGAAGATTCACACAATCCTAGGGATTAGTTAATCAAAGAAGAGCACATGTGAGTTTCAGGTCTGTTTACCATACTTTAATTGAACTCACAAAATTAGCTTCTCGTTCTTCCCACAAAATAAATTGCTGGGGAAAAAAGCCTATTGGTTAAGAAACAAATCTCTAAATTGTATGTTTAACTTTTGCATCTGACTCAGTTTAGTCATTCTTAAGCTTCTAAAATAAATAAGTCTGTTTTCCGTGGTATATCAACTTGTAGCCTAAGTCTCTGAATGTAAGAAGAATATTTTGAAAACATTTTCCCATTAATTTAGGTCTTTCCTTACACTTTATTTCTTCATCTTGGCTAGTTACTTGTAGCAATCCCTGATGTTTAAGATTAGCTTTTTCATTGACAGCCAAAAGGAAGCAATAAGAACAGAAAAAAAAAAATCTAATCATGTCGATGATGCAGAAGAACGTCAAGTGGGATGTCAGGACTGCCTCTGTTCAAATCCTAAAAAAGAAAACCCCCAACTCCTTTGATTTAGAGAAGAGGTACTTTTCAACCAATCACGCGACTAACTGACCACACACAGGCACACAAGCTAAGGAGAATAAGACAAGAAAATCCTAGTTTGGTAACGAAACGTTCAGAAATTATATTGAAACAAGCTTGGAGAACAAACCACCGCTAAAATCTAAAACCCAAGCTACAAGTATTTTCTATTATTTCAAAGAGGTACTTTTAGGTACTGATAGCAGTGAAAGCATGCAAGATCTGAGGCAAAACCATGCACAAGTTACACATAGCAAATCATCCCAAATCCCTCCTCCCAGGGTCTGCACAGAGAGTCCAATCAACATCCAGTAAGATGTTATGGGAAACAGCTCCTCTGCAGGTGTTTCTTGCCTCTGGAGTCCCAGGACGGTTGACCTTGGAGAATTGTAAACTAACTCACTCAGCAGTGCCATAGCTCATGAGTAAAAACCTCTCTTCCAGTTCCCAGGACACCCACTCCTCACCACCCCTCTTCCCACTCCAAATACCTAACCCAGGGGTAGGCAACCTTGGATCTTCTATGGCTCGTGGACTTCAACTCCCAGAATTCCTGAGCCAGCCATGCTGTGGAGAAATGGAGAGGTTTCCATGCTGAGCCATGCTGGCTCAGGAATTCTGGGAGTTGAAGTCCACGAGTCATAAAAGAGCCAAGGTTGCCTACCCCTGACCTAACCCTACCCTCCCTGTTTCCATGTCAGCCGATAGCAAGCAAGCCTCAGAAAAGCCAAGTCAACGGGGAAGCCATATTCCCTTAACGTCCATGTTACTAATTTAACAACTGCAGTGATTTACTTAACAAACCTGGCAAGGAAAGTCGTAAAATGGGACAAAACTCACTTAACAAATTTCTTACTTGACAACAGATTTTGGGCTCAATTGTGGTTGTAAGTTGAGGAGTACACTTTTTCGTTCTTAGAGAGTATGCATAGGACATCTGCAGAGTGTAACTCTTCATAGTTTTATTCATTGGCCTCATGGTGTTTGCTAGAGTTTAATTCAGAGTAAATGTACTTTGGAGTGTAATGGCTAAAAGCAGAGCGATCAGAAACTTTTTGGGGAGTTGAATATTTGACCTTTGATTAAACTTCATGCAGGATTGAAATACGTATCTTTTATCTGTGCTCTCTTGCTCAATAAGGAATCAATAAAGAAGAATCAAGTTCAGTAAGATAGAATTTTCCAGTTTTTTAAAGAAATAGTTTTATTATTGTATTGGTAGTTTAATTATGATAGCTTAATGGAGCTTGGAATAATAAATCAAAGCCACTAGGAATAACTGGTTTAAGCTTCCTTTAAATTTAGCCACATAAACCAGTATTGAATATCAGCTTCCCAATCCTGAAAGTTCCCTCAAGATAGGTAAAATTACTGAAGGTAAAATTCCGTAACAAGCCAATGTGAAGTTCATTCAGAATAGTTATCGAGGGTATTGAACAATTATACTTTACTAGTATGTATTTAGATCTTTCCAAGTTGAAATTCCTGGCTTGAATTCTTGTCTGTATAACAGAGAAAGGGGATCAGCTACCATATATTCCGGCGTATAAGACGACTTTTGAGAGCGTTGAAACAGGCGCTGAACTCGGGGGTCATCTTATAAGCCGAGTCGTTTTATACACTGGAAGTAAGGTAGTTTCCGGCGTATAAGATGACTTTCTAGGCGTGCGACTCGGCGTCGATCGTCTTATATGCCGGAAATACCAGTATTTCCGGCATATAAGATGACTTTCTAGGCATGCGACTCGGCATCGATCGTCTTGCGACTCGGCGTCGAACTTGGGGGTTGTCTTATACGCCGGGTCGCCCTATACGCCGGAATATACGGTACTGTATTTCTGTGTAAACAAGTTAATCAATATTTAAGGCAAAATAATCATATACCTCATCAAGTATCTTCTCCATAGCCATTCCTTATATAAATGGAGAGATATGTTTCTATCAGTTACTGGGTATGGATAAAAACATTTATTTTTATGAGAGATCTGGAATCAGGGCAGGATTCCCTATTGTACATCAGGAGTGTCAAACTGCCGGCCCATGGGCTGGATGCATCATGCAGAAGCCACGCCCAACCCATTGCCGGCAACGGCAAAACAGTCCTGATATGTCGCCGACGTCACATGATGTCGCGAGTTTGACATGTCTGTTATACACTATTGCAATATGGCTGTATCTAGACCACAATCTGAATTTTACAGATAGATTTGTTCATTAACATTTTATTTAATAAACATACTTCATCTAGAACAATATTCCACAGAATTTAGTGTTATTTCTTTTCAAAGTGCATTCTTTCTTGTTTAAAATCACAGAATTGGATGACTAACCTAGTTTTGTACATTTGCTGCCCAAAGAACTCCTTAGTCTATACTGATTTATTGATAGATATTAATAATGTCCCAAATAATTCTATCTGGAATAGTAATGTTCCCTAAAGCAGAGGTCCCCAACCCCCAGTACCAGGCCGCCGCATGCCAGCAAACAGTCCGCACAAACAAGGAAAGCCCCATCTACAGGATGCAGGCAGCACACAAAACCATGCCCCCTCCAGTCCATGGAAAAACCTCTCTCCATGTAACCGGTCTCTGGTGCCCAAAAGGTTGGGGACCTCTGCCCTAAAGCACTTACTTTAAAAATCCAATCTCCCCCTTTCCCAACCCAGTTTATTTATTTGATGTTCTTAATCATTTAGTTTTCTGCACATTTTGAATATCTTGCCGCAGATCAGACATCAAGGTAAGGCTAACTACGTGAACCATAAAATCTTCAAAATCGATTTTGTCATTCTTGTTCTCATCAAGAGCAGACATCATTTCCTGGTACTTTGGTTTGGTTTCTTGACCCTGTGAATGAAAATTAGTAGATACTGTCAGATATGAAGAACCTGACTCACATGTGTAGAGTTCAAACTTGCTACTTTATTGTTTTATGCCTATTCCACAGGAATCTCCCCAGACTGCAGCTTTCCCCTGGGAAAGACTAGATAAGGCTCAAAGGCATTTGGTGTGTGTGTGTGTGTGTGTGTGTGTGTGTGTGTGAGAGAGAGAGAGAGAGAGAGAGAGAGAGAGAGAGAGAGAGAGAGAGAGAGAGAGAGAGATTACTCTCTTGTGTTTATATAATAAGTCCAGAGTAATTTGGCACTTGAGTCCTCCTCCTGACTGAGACAGTTGCTCTCCAACATAAATTTCTAGAAGATCTCCTTTGAGGAACGAGAAGAAGAAAGGGGAGTTGCTGTCTTGTGAGTAGCTGCACTCACTTCACTTTCTCTGTCCTGAATATTCCCACATCCTCATTGGACATGCAGTATATGTGAAATCTCTCTTCTTCTGTGTTGCTTAAAAGGATGTTTTATACAGGATCTCTGTTTGTTTGAAGGTTCTATGGTATTTCCCAGATATCATTATTAAATGTTGTAATGGAACAAGACGCCTATTCTTACCTGTATAAAATGCGTAAACTGAATTAGGAGCAGCTTCTTAGCTTCAGATTTGCTGAGTTTGCCCTCGGCATCTGCCGCATTATCATAAACCAAGGCTGCTGTAGCCACGGCTTTTTCTAGCTCAGAACTTTTTCCTAGAGCTGAGAGGGGAGGGGGAGAAACAAAAATATATGGAAGATGACAAATCAATAGAAGTCTACAGGAGTGAATATATGGTGACAGGGAGGAAGAAGCTAAGAGAGAGCAGATTCCAGATCTGAGGGACCATCAACACTGACTTCCCTGATATCTTGTAATTTCTTGATACAATAATGGCTTAGTTTAATGAACATTTCTAAACCCTGGGAGAAGACATTGAAACTAGATTTTACACTTCACCCTTTTGAACTGCCTTGTTATTGATGAATAACACTCACTAATATTTGCAGATTATAGTGGTAAATCTTACACATATCCCTCCTTCTATTCCATGAAAAGGTAGGGTATTCTCCAACTTGCAAAATGAGATTCGATGCTAAGACCAAGGCAATTTGGAGAGAAGTTAGTGAGTGGAATTATGAAAGGGTATGAAGATTACAGATAAGACTCAGCTACTGAAAAAATGCAAGTGTCTGACTTCATCTGAAACCCTAGAGACTGCTAAACAAAGGCTCATAGCACTGGGTATCAAACTAAGGAGATACACAAGTGAAACAGAGGCCAAGAGGATAAATGCCCTATTCTCCAAGGAACCATCCAAGGTGTACTCCCAACTGCAGTGCAACAATACAGTAACAGCAGTGCCACCAAGAGCAGAAACTGAACAGTATTGGAAGAACATATGGGAGAAAGAGAAGACATATAATACTGCAACACCCAAGGGCAGTCCACAGCAATATCCAAAACAAGAACCCATCACCATCACAGTAGCAGACATCCAACAACAGTACATGAAGAGCTGGACAACACCTTATCCAAACATGATTCAGATCTAATAAAGAAACCAGCAGAAGTGCATGAATGTCTTGCAGCCTATTGGAACCAGCTGCTAGAAGCAGACTCCCACCCAAACTGGCTAACATAAGGAAAGACAGTGTTGGTCATGAAAGACTCCCACAAGGCAACAGCACTGTCCAGCTACTGGCCAATAACCTGCTCCCTATAACATTGGAAGTCCTGTGAGGCATCACAGCTGCCAAGCTGCAAGATCATATGGGCCAGTACATGAGCACAACTCCAAAGGGCATTGAAAATAATACGTTCTAGATCAGACATGTCAAACTTGCGCCGTCACATG
This sequence comes from Crotalus tigris, assembly GCF_016545835.1. Classification (NCBI taxonomy): domain Eukaryota; kingdom Metazoa; phylum Chordata; class Lepidosauria; order Squamata; family Viperidae; genus Crotalus; species Crotalus tigris. The sequence goes on from NW_024100512.1 coordinate 49,077, forward strand.
ACATCACACAATGTATTGGAGCTTTTTCCCCATTGCCAGCAATGGGATGGGCACTGTTTCCTTGTGATGCGTCCAGCCTGCATGCCAGCAGTTTGACACACCCCTGCTCTAGATGAAGCTGTCCTTTAAGACCACCCAAAACCTGAACTGCAATAGTACATGTAGCTTATACCATTGTTGCATGAACTGCCCCAGGTTCCAGTTCTTTCCAGGTGAACTTTAAGGTGTATGTTATCAGTTAAAAAATCCTGAATGGCATATCCATTCATCCCATCAGATTGAATAGGGTGGGCTTTTTTCCAGTTACCCTCTATTAAATATTGTGATCTGTCAGGACCTAGGACAGGGGTCTTCAAACTTGATCCTTTTATGACTTGTGGACTTCAATTCCTGGCTGAGGAATTCTGGGAGTTGAAGTCCACAAGTTATAAAAGGGCCAAGTTTGAAGACCCCTGACTTAGGAAGTGAAGCTTTTTGGTAGCTATGCCTATCCTACCCTCAAAATATTGTTGGGGGGGGGGTGTCCCCAAAATCTCATAATTTTCCAGAAGCCTGTTTCAGAAGCTTGGCTTTTCTCTCTGATATTGGCCAGGATGGGAAATGAGCCTAACATTTGTATTTTGGAGATAATAGTTTTATGACATTTGGTAGTATGTAAGAGTTTTTAGCCCTTGTATATCTTATTATTTGTATATCTGAACGTTAACTATCCAGGGTTATTTTATTTAAGAGGAGTGGCATAAACCTCTTTCATACACACCTGTACAAAGAAGTGGCATACACTTCTTTCATACACACATGTACACTACTAACAGTGACATACTGTTTTTCAATGAAGTTGTTGTAGTAAGGTAATTGCATTCCTGCCATGGATTTCAGGAGAAGCTGTTCTCAGTACTGACTGACTGCATTGCTCAGCTCTTTCCGGGGAAAAAGTTTGCAGGAAGAAATAAAATCCCCACAAGAAGAGCAACGCTGTATGCTTTGTATAGCGGGTGACCAATGTAATCCCTAAGTTTAATAGTGTCATCTAACAGAGATGGACAGAGGAGAAAAGTAGCATAGATCACCTTACCCTTTATAGAAGACAACTGCTTGGAAATTGGAATGCTGAAAATTAAACAGAGAGAGCTCAATTCACATATCACACCATTAAATTTGGTTACAAACTTTTTTTTTTAAATTACTTTCTTTCAGAAGGCACAAACATCATATTAATCACAGTAAGTTTTCAATATTTCTTATAAATAAAAAAGTGCCTTGAATGTTTGATGGGGGAGAAATGATAATAAATAAACACAAAATACTAGTTCAGGCAATTTCGTTCCATGGCATTGAAAAATCTAAGTTTCTCACTTACTTTACAATGCAAGCATATGTTTTTGTAATTTGTGAGTTTATCTACCGTTCCAGCTTCAATTAAGGCCTGAATAACTTACCTGGGGAGGTTCTTTTTCTGACCCAAGCCTGTTTCTGACAGCCATTTCACACAATCTCTGTGCATGTGGAGAAAACCTCTGGGTAGAGCTTTGCTGAGTATTGTGGAATTTTGTAATAAATAGCACTTCATGAAAATGGGCCCATTCTCCTTCTCCAGGATAGCTGGGAGAATTTTGGAATCCTTTGCCTCTACTTGAGATGTCATAGCTTAGTGCAGGGGTCTTCAAACTTGGCAACTTTAAGACTTGTGGACTACAACTTCCAGAATTCCTCAGCCAGCCAGGGCTGGCTGAGGAATTCTGGGAGTTGAAGTCCACAAGTCTTAAAGTTGCCAAGTTTGAAGGCCTCTGGCTTAGTGGGATATCCAGTTCCAGGCAACCTATCATTAGGGCTAATCCTATAATTAGGCAGAACCAAGCGCTGAACAGAGAGCAATTTACCTTTCTCATGAGCCACAGATCAGAGTGACCTGCCATTTCAGTGTATCTTTGGAAAAGCACATCAAAGGTGTTCTGACTACTTGATTTATTATTATTATTATTTTGCTGCAAAGCAAAGTGTTCTATGGAGCAGCTGCCTCCAGGGTGGCTACCATTGCAGTAAGACTGTGATGAGGCTCTTGAGAGTATGTATCAGATCCAGAGTTTTGTTCTGAAGATCCTATAGATTCACAGAGCCAGGCATATTTGCCAAGGTGGGAGGTAGTAGCTGAGATCAAATATGACACAAATTCTCTATACAGTAAATAGGGGCAGATAACCAAGCAATGTGGAAGCCTGGTAGGCAAGCAAACCTATCTTCATCTGGTTGAATGAAATAAATGCCTCATAAAGCATGAAAGTAGGTTTTTAACAATTAACGATAGGTTTAGCCATTGTTTTGAATTTAGGTTTAAAGCTAAATTGAGAATCATCAAAATCAAATTAGAAGCTTCTAGTTCCTTCTTGTAAGACAGGGGTGTCAAACTCAATTTCACTGAGAGCCGCATCAGCATTGCGGTTACCCTGGGTGGGCTGGGTGGATGTGGCCAGAGTGGGTGCAGCCTACTGAGTGGGCGTGGATGGAGTGGGTGTGGCTACTGGGAGGGCGTGGCCAGTTCTACATCATTCGCGTCGAGAGTGCCTATGGGGGCCTGGGCAGGAGTGGAACAGATCAGAGGGTCTCTGGCAGAAGGGGATGGGATCGGGGCAAGTGCCAAGGCATGGTCACTGGGGCAAGTGCCAAGATGGCTACCACAAAATTGTACATTGGCTCCCGGCTGGCCTGGGCCAGGGCCAAGGCAGCGGGGGCCGTTCCCGTTTCAGGATGGCTTTGTGGGCCATATGAAACCACTTTGTGGGCTGCATCTGGCCCCCGGGCCTTGTGTTTGACATGTCTGTTGTAAGAGGACAAAGACCAAGTGAAGGCTAGATTCATTCTTGTATCGATGCATCACACTATCTTTTCACTTTCTGATTTATATTTAGATGTGTTCCTTATTGTAAAAAAATGAAAATTTGTTCTGTGATTGCCACATCATATATTGTATACAGCTACAATATGATTTGGAGGCAGGACTGAGCATTTACATTCCTATTTCCATTTTTTGATTTAAAGATTAAAAAAAACTAGGTTCCTTAAACCTCTGCTACATTTAACATCCCAATTTTGCATTCAAAACTCTTCCCGCCTGTAAAAGCTCTACAAAAGATGGTTGAAAATTTCAGCCCAACCCCTCTACTGATGTCTTTGGGTGAAAGAAGTGGTATGTATCTTGGACAAGATCCATTTTGAGTGAATGCAGCCAACAAAATGTCTCCTTGTGATCTTTTATAACTTCTTTTATTTAACATTGAATATGAACGATTTGGCCGATGTCCAAGTAGCTGTATGGTTCTAGTCTACAATTGTAAGTTGTTCAGCAGGACGGCACATATTAAGTCAGCTCAAATTTCAAAAGCGAGTATGAGTTACAAACATGAAAAAACAGTTTTTTAAAAATAAAAAAAGCAGAATGGTTCTTCTTTAAAAATTAATGCAAAGTATTAGCTGGGAACAATTCTTAATAATAAGAGCAGGTTTACAGTAGGACCAACTGTTTAAAGTGTTGGTGACTTCTCCTTTGCTGGGTGTGTTCAAACAGAAGCTGAAATCAATCTGATGGATGTGCTTAAATATGGATTTCTTTACTGCATAGAGAGTTGAACCAGACGGTCTAAGAGGGAGGGAGGTTTCCAACTTTTTTTCTTTTAGATTTATAACTTAGGTTTATTACTTTAAAAGTCACTCAAGACAGTGAATGTACCTAAATACTCTTCCCCCCTCCTATTTTCTTCACAACGGGGTCTTCAAACTTGGCAACTTTAAGACTTGTGGACTTCAACTCCCAGAATTCCTCAGCCAGTCCACAAGTCTTACAGTTACCAAGTTTGAAGACCCCTGCTCCACAACAACAGCCCTGTTAGGTGGGTTGGTCTGAGAGAGAGTGACTGGCCCAAAGTCACCTCCAGATAGTTGATGTTCCAGTCCTACTTTTATGATAACCAAGTACTTTGGGGCTAAAGTACTAGAAACTCGTAAAATCCATTTACACACTCTGAAAGCTCGGTCCTTTTCTCTCGTTTAGAAACATACACAATGAAAGTACAGATCAAATGGAGAAGGCATGTGAGGTTCCCAGAGAGGAGAAAAAAAAATGCTCTTGATTGTCACTTACCGTTTGAACGTTTTCTTTGAAACTTTGGTTGAAGAAACATCCTTTGGATGATTTGGAGAATATGAGGTAGTCTCGGTACTAGAGGTACAGCCACACATCTTTCCCAACAGCTTGGCTACTACTGTTTACGATCTCTAGGCAACTGAAGAATTGGCAAACTGGCAAACAGAAACCCTTTGTGTTGGGAAGGCAGCACAGTCATGGAAATGTTCCCTGGCCATTGGAGTTGTTGCAAATAAATCAGTCGGGAAGGAAATGCCAGAAATCAAGAGGAGCTGTGACACCCAAGACTTACCTCATGCAGAAAGTATCTTTTAAAGTGCACTTTTTGCATATTTCTGAATGTGAATTCAAGATTTTAAAAACAAGAGGCAATGGAATCTACTGCATGACACTCAATATAGCTCCTGCCTTTGCATGGCATTTCCTGTCTAGAAATTCATGATATCCTAAACACACTTGCCTGGGAAAAAGCCCATTAAATTTAAGGAAAGTTTCCTGCCTGAGCAGGGAGTTGGACTAGATGACCTCCAAGGTCCCTCCCAACTTTATTATTATTATTATTAGTAGTATTAGTATTAGTATTATTAAGGATCATCGCACAGTCAGCCAGATGTTCAGACTGGATTTGGCATTTCTGTCTACCTATCGAGTCCTTACCAAAGACCTGGGATAGGCAGATGTGGATGTTTGATGGTATTACAGATATCGTCGCAAGATGGAAGCAGTTCCTAGTAAGGCCACCTTTTGCAAGTGGTACTCCAGTTGTTTTGGGATTGCACCCAAGGGGCCTATTACTATTACTACTACTATTACTATTATTATTTTTGTTGTTGTTGTGTTGTTGTTTGTTTGTCAGTTTTGACTTTGGGCATGTAGATACACACCCATGTAATTTTCTTGGCAACATTTTCAGAAGTGATTTCCCCATGTCTTCTTCCTGAGAGAGTGGTTGGCCCAAGGTTACCCAGCTAGATTTGTGCCTAAAGGAGAACTAGACTGTCTGCTGGTTTCCACTCTGGTGCCTTAAGTACTACACCAAATTAGCCATCTCAGAGGAATATACAGTGTATATAAAATAAGTCTTGCAGGATCAGGTTAATGGCTCATCTAATTCAATGTCTTGTCCCTCTTAATAGTCAGCCAGTTGTTTTCAGGAAATCCATACACATGGACAGGCAAGTGATAACTTTATTTTCACTGTTGTATGCCTAGCTGGTTTCCAATCATACAATCCCCTTTTTTTTTTAATACTGCCTACCCTAATGGCTTTCACTGACATTCACTGGATGGCTGCAAATCGCACAGTTAGACCACGCATTGTGCAAAGAAGAAATTTCTATTATAGATCTGAATCTCCCTGCATTTAGTTTTACATTTAGTTTTATTCATTTTAGTGCTGATCTTTCTACACATTGCCTCCCAAGCTGTAATAGTTCTTAGATTTCTGGTGCCTTTTTAAAGGGAAAGACAGCGCATAATTGCAGAGTCGCTGTCGATATGCTTGTAGTCCATGTTCATTACCCCTTCAATTAATACCCAGAAATTATATAGAAATGGAGCTGCTCTCAGCTTGAAAACAAGAGAAAGTTTTGTCATTAAGTGTGAAAGGTGGATTTCCCTCCCCCCCCATTTGAATCCTGTAACAAAGCATGCAGAGCTTTATATCTGAGTCTGAGTTAGAAGGCATGCGACTGAGAAGGCTGAGTCATTCTCAGAATCCAAGTTATGCTCTCAGCTAAGAAATGGCCCCTCAATGTTGCTTGGCAATTCAGAATAACAGAAAAAC